>NC_092338.1:165184000-165490000 GCF_046630445.1 Rutidosis leptorrhynchoides | reverse complement strand
TTTGTTTTCCTTTTTTTAATCCTGTTTTCTTTTTTCAGTATAGTCACTTCAGTATCACTTACTTTTAATTTAATAAATTGTATTGATTTTCGATATGCATAATGTGATTATAAATATCGAAAAAATGTGTAGTTTATATAGTAAAACCATGTATTGCTACTAGTGATTACTGACCGCATTGCTCCGATAAAATTGCGTATATATGTATAAGATTAGTCGACCTCTTCATATCTAAATGGAAAATCTCATATGTATCTCGCTCACATTTATAAGGCGTGAGTTTGGGGTGTAGGTTGGGCGTGCGTAGGTTTTCAAGATAAATATTAGCAGGCCATGAGTGATTCTTATTGTTCTTTTTTTGCTAATTAATTTTATAATATTATTTTTTATTATACCAATTTATCAATTATATTTTACTATATTAACAACACCTCTCACCCACACACCAATCTACACAACTATAACCTTACATTTTTAACACATCGCCACGTTATAAAAAAATTCTCAACTCATACTTACACCATCAATCTACACCACACACAATAACAAATGGTGGTGTGAGTTGAGGGTGAGAGGTGTCATGCTGATGCGATCTTTTATTTTACCTTTTAGTAAATATGGTAATTATTATTTCTGCTAATAACTTATAGATGATAAAATTAAACATACTTATTAACAAAATCTATAAAAAGATTAATTTAAAACTACATAATTTTAATTCCTAAACAATTAATTATATATATATATATATATATATATATATATATATATATATATATATATATATATATAATTAATTGTTTAGGAATTAAAATTATGTAGTTTTTATATATATTTCATAGAATCGATCATTTTGAAAGTTTTATTCATTATAAAAGTGAAGAATGTATATAATTTGAGGGAAAATTGTACTAATTTGAAAGAAGATTGTATATTGTCTAATTATATTGTTAAAATAGGTTACACGTTAAAAACATAATATATTTTTTATTCAAATGCCACTCAATAAACGTATATATTTTTTGTCAGCCAACCAAATGATGCCATGTAAAACCCCACGCTTGTTGCTTTCGTCGTGGAAATCCTACCCACACCTCAACCCATACTATGTAACCCAGAAAGAGCTTTTGTGCCAGGTGGGATCCCACGTCGTGAATTTTTGTGTAAAAAGCGATTTAATTAGTCAATTTTTGATAGAGTTTATTTGTTAAATTACTTACTTTGCATGTTTGAATTTAACAATAGTTAATTATTTGAAACTTATAAATTTACGTATTTGTTCTTTTTTTTAAAACACAAATTAAATATAATAGATCAAAACGATCTAACAGAACTACAACTTGAATCAGACGTTAGTCTGAACGAATAGATCATACGATCTATTTTAACCAAAATTTAAACTTGCCTCGAGTCACAATCTCTTACATTACACAGATACAACCTATTGAACACAGTGAATGGAAAACGAAACTTCCCTAAAAACTCCACTAAATATGATGTCGAAACATCTTCGAAAACCTGAACATAACCATAAAATCGATTGCATCCATATAGCACCAACCACCACAAACTCATCTTAACCCGGAAAATGAGTCACCCTAATTACATCAAAACACACCAGGAAGTCGCCATCACAAAGTTGCAAAAATAACTAGCAAAAAACAAACTCGAAGAGGTGAACCCGAGCAAAGCAGGAAAAATGTGTTTGGGATGAAACTAACACATGATACATAAAAGTATCATTGAATCTCATGAACCGCAACCAAAAGTAGATCCTCAACACCATGAATCCCAACCCAACAAAGAGGTATTGTGCAGGACGAAGAGCAGCGACACAAGGCGGAGCTCGACAAAAGGATCTATAACAAACGGCGCCGTATTCAGATGAAAAGGAAAGTGATTTAAAATGTATCGTGAAAACAACTACCAACTTTTGAACAAAAGCCACACTTTTGAATAAAAAAACTTAAAAACCAGTGCCACTTTAACAAAACACCACCCTATCAACTAATAACGCCTTCACTACAAGAAAAATAAGTTTTAGTGACGATGACTATTGATCACTAATAACACTAAATTGGTCGCTAAATTGATTTAGTGATTAAAATATGTTGGTCACTTCTCGTCACTATAGATTCGTCACAAAATATTATTAGAGACTGAAATGCTAAAGTTGGTCACTATAGTGACAATTTGTTTGGTCACTAATATCTTATAGTGACCAAAATTAGTAACGAATTTTTCAATTGGAACTAAATAGCATTATTATTGACCAAATAATTCATCACTAAAAGATCATCACAAATGACCATTTTTCTTATATTCCTTGCACGTGTAACCATACATCCCTTGGGAAAAACACCACCCTAAGACCCTGATATGACCAAAACGGACAGTTTTATTTATGCGGTGTCGTTAGGTCACAAAACGTCAGGATCAGTTACCAAAAGGGAGTAATGGTTTTATTATTTATATTTAGCTGGGTTTTCCTAGCTATATTTCACCTACTTGTCTTCCTTTTAACGAGTAAGTGGTAAGTATAACTTAGGTTCGTATTTTTATCTGTTTTCTCAGTAATGTGGGACAAAAGTGCCTAAATAGTTAACCCTAGTTAGAAGTGGCGATAGATTAAACTTTAACTAATGTAATATAAACTAGAAAGATAAAAAGGGATAGGTATGAAGAATAGGATACTAATGGAGATCTGTTAAAAGAGTTTACCTTCCTAGAGTAACACTAAACCTCAATCAATCGGGTTAAAAACCTAATTAATTTGTCACTAAGAGTTTAGGCTTTGAAGATTCTGGCTAAGACGGATATCCCTACTCTGAACGTTAACCTTAAAGGGTTTAAATGACCTTAAGAATAGAATCCTAGGTACATGAATAAAGTGGTATATCCCTAAAGGAAAGTCTCGGCTTTTCTTAATTCTAGTTGTTTTAACTAAAGTAACACTCTCCACTTAATACTAAGCTATGCCTTAATATTAACAGATGTGAAATCTTAGATATCCTAAGGTACTGCTAATTGGGTTAACGGTCTCTCCTTTGCGATCACTTACTCAACCCCTGATCATCTTACAACATCTCAAGAATGTTGCTTCTGACGCGAATCATGCTTTTGAGTAAGCCTGTGGTCACTGAACTCTATATTGCCTACTCTAATCACAACCTAAATGGGCAGCTCTTCTTTGACTGATAAGTGATTAACCGTACGTAGGTACTATTTCCTTATTATGACGTTAAGTACACATAACTACTTACCTTGTATCCTAGGGTTGATCAGGTCCTAATACTAGGTTATAGCCACGTGAGTAAATGTAAAGGGTGGTCCGTAAATAAACTTTTAAACCGTCAAGGTTTCAGCATTACAATATCATAAGTTTCAGATAACATATTCAACATATAATAAACATTTTTAACGGATAGATAAGCATGCAAGATGAAAGCAACTCAAAGTAACAAAGTAACTTTATTAGATTAATGAAGGCATTCACCGTTTACAGACGAGATCTGAACCATTACAAGTGCTGACATCCTCTAGACCACTCCTAGTACAATCTTCGGTGTTCGCCTCCGGGTACTTAATATCCCGCTCGGAGGTGAGAAGGTCGTGAAAGCTTCTAGTGAGAGAAAGTGTATTGTAGTGAGAAAGTGTGAAGAGGTGTATGGAAAATAGATGACAAGTGCCCTTTAAATAATGAAAATTTGACTGGGGGCCGGCTGGCAGGCCATTTGACAGGCCGGTTGGCAAGCCGTTTTTTGTGCCTGGTGCTAAGGGCAATCCGTTTTCACAGGCCGGTGCGGAGGCAAGCCGTTTGTGTAACACCTTATTTTTTTTAAACACAGCGGAAGTAAATATTTAATTACCAAAGTAACTTAGTTAATGTTTACATAACATTGTTTACAAACCAAATTTATACAACAACGGTGTTACGTGAAAACATATTTAAATTAGAAAACATCAGAGTCAACGCATAGTCAAACATGTCTTCAACCCGTCCGCAACACCCATCCTAACCAGCAGTACCTAAACTTGCAAGGGGTAAAAATGTGGGGGAATTAGCACAACTGCTAAGTGAATGAATACTATCTAACAGACCAAGCATAAGAAACTGAACATGCAATGGGTCACAACTATGCTAACGTCCTGAACTAGCATACAACAACTGACAATATGAGGATCGGCGACTTGTACGAGCACACGACTTAGTTGATCAAGCTACAGTCTACCGAGAGTCCGCTTTACTGATTCCACTGCATAACCGTCCAGACGCAACACATGCGTCCTTCTATGCTATACTAAACAATCAGTAACATCATGACCCGACCAGGCTACCACGGTTGACCTCACATCAACCCTACCTTGCCGCCTCGGTGGGTTCCCAACCTTGCCGCCTCGGTTGGTGTCCAACTAACAGTGCGCACATAATATCACAGATATTCAGTCATGCAATCGACCTAACTAGCATGGCAATATCTAACTACACATGGCAATCATACAAGGCATAAACATAATAATAAAGAGTCTGAACAAGTAGCGTGTCAGCTACTTAATACTGTATCTGGAGATAGTCCCACTCACCGAATACCAGCAACTAGCTCAGATAATCTATCACTGAGTGGCTTCCTTATCCTTATCACCTGAACATAAGGCAATTCAAGTTAGTTTCTATCTGTTAACACAAAACAGCACAGTATAGTAAATCAGTCACAAAAAAAGCGCTGCTAAAAGTCCACCTAACACTTGTGCATTTTCAGAATTCACATCCTGATCATCATAAGTCACGCGGACAGCATAACGGCTAGGAAACAACACTTAATAAAATATTCTGCCCACAAAGACACTCGGTCGGCTGACTCACACAGTCGGTCGACTGTGTCCACACACTCGGTCGAGTGTCCTCTCACACGGTCGACTGACTAAGTCAAATCATCTGATCAGAACACAGACACACTCGGTCGAGTGTGTCTCTCAACCGGTTGATCGTATACACAGTCGGTCGTGTGTTAAGAGACACTCGGCCGAGTATGTTCATCTGATGAGGAAGATGAACACAGCTACGGATTTAAACCAAAATTTGCCATTTCTTGCTCTAGAGCTCGTTTCTTACCTCAAAACTGACCAAATCGACTACATTAAACATCAATAAACACAAACCCACAAGATTTTGACACTAACAACATCAAAATCAACCATTTTGACCCAATTTGCACTTTTAACAAACTTGACACAAAAACCTCAATTTCACAAAGATTAGAGCTTGAAACTCTTTGATTCTTACCTCAATAGACTCTGTAAATTGTAAAGAACGAGATGATACAACAGATTTGAGCTCTAGAACACCAATTGGAAATCTAGGATTTGATGGAATGAGGTGGTGAAAGTACGGAATGTTTAGAAGTTTCAAGAAAATGAGAGAAAGAGTTGGTTTCTTGCTTATATATGTGGGTTAAATACCATACCCCATCACACACGGGTATTTACCAGTTATCTGATAACTTTCGTACTTAATTTGACTGCCCTAACGGAGTCCAAATTAAATAAACGAACATGTTCTATGACCCTTGTCACAAACTGGTCTTAACTAAATAATAAAATAATATTACACATATAAATAAAATAAAGGCATAAATAATCGCACAAATATGCCTAAGGGCACAATAGTCATCTTACTTCTAGGCCCGAACTAAGGATGTTATAGTTTGTGATGTGGGCAGGCCGGCTGGCAAGCCGTATGTCAGGTCATTTGCTGCCCTGGTCTTGCTATTTTGTTTAATGACCCGTCCTAATCCATCTGGACGAATACATTACATTTGGTTACATCGCGAGGTACTTGACCTCTATATGATACATTTTACAAACATTGCATTCGTTTTTAAAAGACTACCTTTCATTACATCGAAAGTTGACGGCATGCATACCATTTCATAATATATCCAACTATAATTGACTAAATAATAATCTTGATGAACTCAATGACTCGAATGCAACGTCTTTTAAAATATGTCATGAATGACTCCAAGTAATATCTCTAAAATGAGCAAACGCACAGTGGAAGATTTCTTTCATACATGAGAATAAACATGCTTTAAAGTGTCAACCAAAAGGTTGGTAAGTTCATTAGTTTATCATAAACAATCATTTCCAATTATATAATAGACCACAAGATTTTCATTTCCATTTCTCATAAACATACATCTCGTATCAGGCATTTCGCAAACTGCTTAGAGATAAAAATCATTCATATGGATTGAACACCAGGTAATCGACCTTAACAAGATGCATAAAGAATATCCCCATCATTCCGGGACAACTTCGGACATGATAAATTCGAAGTACTAAAGCATCCTCGATATGGATGGGGCTTGTTGGGCCCGATAGATCTATCTTTAGGATTCGCGTCAATTAGGGTGTGATGACCCGGAAAATTTCGACTTATTTAAACCAATTCTCTATACGATTTAATATTTTCGTCATGATAAGCAATGCATTTTGACAAGTTTTAAAACTTTTGTAAATGAGTTTTATATAACGGTTGACCACCTTGTTTGTCCGACGATTCACGAACGTCATAACTTGTGAAAATTATATAATTGTGTGTGTATATATATATATACGTAAACATGCGAATAATATTTATATATGAAATGATAAAAATTTACTATTGAATGATGCAATTTTCAAATTAAAAATTTTACGTATTTAATCGTTTTATTTTTATGATGTAATTTTTCTTAGTTTATAAGAAAAATGCAATTAAATCAAAGATGTACAATCTGTAAAGCACAACGTACAACAATGTAACTTAAATAGTTAAATCGAAATTAATTCATTTACTATTCATATGAATAGTAAATGAAAGAAATTAATTAATTACTATTCACATGAAAGCGACTTGATAGAAATAAGTTACATAATATACCCCTAATGTATTTGATAAATACAACTTTTTAAAACATTTACGATTCTTTGAATTCAAAATTTAATATTATATTATTATATTTTATTTCAATATTATTATATTTATTATATTATTATATTTAAATTAATATAATATATCATATATCTTTGTCCAGTCAAAAACTAGGAAAACACATATTACGTGTACAAACTTTATAAACGAACCTTTTTATAACTAATTTTATAAAGCTTAAGACCAAAACATATATATATATATATATATATATATATATATATATATATATATATATATATATATATATATATATATATATATATATTCAAGTATAAAAAGTAGAATTTTTATCCATATTTTTACCCGTCAATTATTAGCAACAGAGTACGAAATAACGGTCCGTAAAAACTGTCGGTAGAAATTGACAAAATGAATTCACACGTTTTTTTTAAATTATTATTATATTATTACTTTATTATATTATTATATTATATTTTTATTATTATATTATTATATTTTATTTGAAAATTATTATATTATTATTTTATATATATATATATATATATATATATATATATATATATATATATATATATATATATATATATATGTGAATGATCGAACACACATATCAATTTTTTTTTCATATATACACTTCGTAAGATTCTATTATTATTATTATTATTATTATTATTATTATTATTATTATTATTATTATTATTATTATTATTATTATTATTATTATTATTATTATTATTATTATTAAGTAGTATTAGTATTATTACTTCATAAAATTCTACGACGGAGTTATGCTCGGGTGATTTTCAAAACGGGTTAAAGCTAAGGAATTCATGGGTATTAAATAAGGAGTTTATGGGTATTGATCGGGGTTATTGTTCGTGAATCAAAGGCCAACCTTGCATTTATCATTTCCGTTGCGTCTGCATACTTTTCCTACAATATTGAACCACAATATTGATATGTGAGTTTATAGATCCCTTTTTAATTGCTTTTGCAATCTATATTTTTGGGCTGAGAATACATGCACTTTATTTTAAACGCAATGGATACAAGTACATACTAAATTCTACACCGAGTTTGAACCGAAAATCCCTTAGCTTTGGTAACTAGTAACTGCCAGTTATAAGAACTGGTGGGCGTGAGTAGTTATATATGGATCCATAGGGCTTGACATCCCCGTCCGTTCCAGGTATAGAGACCCTAGCCTGAACTATAAAGCGGACGTATGCTATTTGAGTTTAGTACACGTTGGTTTGTGTGTATTGTACATGTTGGTTACATGTATGTTAAAACATGGGTACTTATTATATATACGTTAAAGTCTAGTTACTAGGGTGCTCAATCTTGTAGAATATTTTGATAAACGTTTCTGGATACAACAACTGAAATCTTGTGATCAACCTTTATATACAGATTATGCGCAACATTAAAACTATGAACTTACCAACCTTTGTGTTGACACTTATAAGCATGTTTATTCTCAGGTTCCTAGAAGTCTTCCGCTGTTTGCTTATACATTATACAAGCTATGTGCATGGAGTCATACATGCTTTATTCGAGAAAACTTTGCATTCACAAAATCATCACCATGTAACTTATTTTGACTGTATTGTCGACGGATGTAGTATTGTAAATTATTATTTACGGTGATTATCTATACGCAGAAATTATCAGATGTCGAATACCTTGGATTTATATATTCATTTATGGTGTGCCTTTTCAAAAGAATGCAATGTTTACAAAACGTATCATACAGAGGTCAAAACCTCACTATGAAATCAATGACTAACGTACCGCGTCAATAGCGATTTTGACGGGTTGTTATAGTTAGTATCCGAGCTTGAGGTAATAGGAAACCAGAATTTACATTAGTGTGTTTAACTGGTAATTGTTAGGATGCATTAGTGAGTCTGGACTATGATCGTATCTGTTTTTACCGAGTTTTGCTTATCATTTCTTGTCAGAAATTACTTGCTTATCATTCTTAAGTCTAGACACGTTTTTCTGCATTTATTGCATAGATAGTGTACAGACAAATTCATATCTTAGCATATCTGTTACTGTAAACTTTGCCTGATATCTTCCGAAGATTCCTCCGTGTTTTATGGAATTTTGGTATTATATATACACATGTAAATTATATATTGAAGAATACCAATCTAAATCCTATAATCTATTTCATATCAAAAATCATTTCCCTGATTACACAAGATGGATCCCGTATCTAGTTCAAATTCCTTAGATTCCGACAGCTATTCCGATATGAATTTCCACTCGAGCTCCGAAAGCAGTGTAACCGGAATGGATCAACCAATCAGTCATCATCAATTCTAGATGAATTGGGGATGGGTTCGTAGTCTACTTAATCATTGGAGACAAGAAGAAGGTGATCCCTTCCATCCACCACATTGCCCTCTTGGCGAAGAACCAGAAGCACTTACCGGTGAACCAGTCCGAAACACCATTTTTTCTCTCATTTCCAGAGTATCTCATCACGATTATATACTATCTCAAATTCTAGATCTTATTCATCTGCTCGTCCGAACCGCCAATCATCCCGGTGTAATAGAAAAAGTCAACGAGCTTCGCGCTCGAGTAGTGGCTTTGGAGAAAATGATGCACAACTTGCAGGCATCACAAGCACCAACAGCATCAACAGTACCGTTAGCATCACCAGCATGTCGGTACCGTCAGCATCAGCAGCACCAGCAGTACCTATAACATCACAAGCTCCGCCAGTTCCATAATCACCAACATCATCACAAATCAACAACGCGTATATTATATCAACGAGTTATGAAGTATTAACTCATTTTCTCTGAAGAAATTATATGTATATTATATATATATATATATATATATATATATATATATATATATATATATGAATTTTTAAATCATAATAAATCTTTACGTACTAAGCTATTACTTGTGAATTCTCAAGGGTGGATACTACTCGGTTAATTCATGTTACTAATATGCTATGATGTACATCTTTCGTTAATGACTTAACAATCGTTAACTATAATCAAGTGTATTATTCAAATATATGTTTGATTTTACACTTTCATCTTCGATGTACTCAAAACTTTCTAGACAACATCATTCGTATCTTGCGAAACTCACAAGAATTTCACGAACACCAACATCATTCACCGAGGAAATATCAATAAAAGTGAATAATGAAGTATTAATTCATAATAATCCGCGAAGATTACGTAATTTCTAAAGTTTTAGAGATTATTCATTTCTAGTTTCAACCGAAAATCAAATGAGCTTAATATGATATTAACTCATTAAATCTGTATTACATTTGAAGAAAATATACATACATATATTTTCATAAAGACTGTAATGAAAATCTTGGCACACAATATTATTTGTGAAATTTTTAACGGGTAGGTAATACTCGGGAAATATATAAGTTCACAATTAATATGTTACACTGTACATTCTTCAATTATTTAATAATCGATATCTATACTCACTACTTTCACAACGATACACATTCTTTCATAGAAATCAAAACAACCATTCTCATCTAAATTTGATTACATATTCTGATTTTGACAAATCAGAATCCAAGTCAAGATTTAACAGAAAACATCACTCTTAGATCCCTACATCTTTCAAAGCTATACTTTGACTTCAAAACTGTGCTAGAACATCACTTCTATTCATAGAACCCAGAAAAATATTTGTATCATTCAAAATTCTAGAACATCATATGTATGTTGACGATTACAATCTGCGTTCAAACCCTTCATGATTCTTGAAAACACCTCAATTAAGAAACAACCGAGAGGATGATCCAATAACACGTTATCTATGAAAAGAAGAACTTATGCATATAATCATGCACCTGGAAAACTCTTGGAATTTGAGTAGAAGTTTAACACGAATCTATGATCCATTGGCGTTGTTATTATCGAAAAATAACTATACAATCCCTCTCCAAGGTAGCCAATTTTTTCACACCTCCAGCAAAATCAATTTTGAATTTTCATTCAGATTAGCCTTATTATAACCTTAATATATATGTTGACCTGTATGTCATTGTTACCGGGGAACCGTTTATATCCCACCATATTAGCAGTAAACTTTCCAACAACTTTGTTGATCTTTGACTTTTCGAAAAAAATCATTATATTTATCGAAACTCCATTATGTGTTCGTCCGCATCTTATAACGAGAATTGCCATACCAATTATTGATAATCAGCAATCAGTATTTCGAATCTCGTAGCGTTTCTACATCAACAGTTATATATGTACATATAACATTTATCTCTTAGAATTATGATCTTCCATTCTGAAATTCTGAAAAGTACCCCAAACTACGAATTAGTTCTCCAAATTTTTGGAAAATGCTGATGAAGCAGCAAAAACTGTAAAGGACCTTAACAGCTAAAAGTTTGATGATAAAGAATAATGTGTTGGAAAAGCTCAGAAAAAGAGAAGGTTTGGAACTGGAAAACGGATTGAGCAAACCAGGAAGGAGGCTGTGGACAAATCACAAAGACTAAACTTGCCTTCAAAGAATCCAAATGATTCAGTATCTGCTGAAGTCATTAACAAATACCTTGCTTCTAACTCTAAACCCTTACGGACAAATATTCTTCATCATCCATCGATGTTAGAAATTCTAGATATCATCATATATTTCATTACAAATATCCTTGATATTTCTTAAAATATTTTCATAACTATTCTTATCTGAAATCATTTATTTCCTCGCAATATCAGTATTACATCATAAAGGAAATTGTTTTAGTTTCTAATATTTTTGAAGTAGTGTTGGAAATTGAAGCATGAGTTAGTATAATATAATGACACTTGATCAACGTGATTATATTAAAGTAAGTCATGCTGAGTTTCTAATGGAACATGACAATTCACAGACCATACCGTCATCTTGTGCCATGTTACATGACTCTTACATTTTACCTAATCTCTAAACATATCAAGAACATATTTTCTTGATAGTTCTATCTTTTCCGTAACTTCTGGTAATTTAACCAATCAAGATCGTGTTATTACAATTTCTTTCTTAGAACATTAGTTATGTTCATTCGAAACTCCATACATACGAATTCTGGACCATTACTTGCTGTGCTTAAAGTCGAGAAGAGAAAACAAAAGTATAGAGCTTCGAAATATATATAGGAGTATAAATCGCAGCAAATAGGAGAGATCATTAACCGTGGATGTCAATAATTATGGAAAGACAGATGCAGGGAAGGATTATAAAAACTACCACCCCAAGAGCGAAGTATAAGTAAACAGATTCCTCCGGTGGGAGTTGGAAAAGAAGGATGATTGTTGCAATAGTCAAAAACATATCAAGGATCAGGATTGAATTGAGCATATTGACGAATGTTTTGGAAGTATGAATTAAGAAAGAAAGTATAGAAGATGGGAGGTGTAGAAATAAGGAAACGAAGGAGGTTGATTTATAGTGAAATATCAGACAGATCAATCGAGACAGATTTTTGCATATAATCAAAGAGGATCATAATATCCTTAATTACCGAAGAATCAAATCTTATTATGAAGATCTTCTTTGAATCCCTTGAATTCCAGAAATCAATCGTTACTACGTCGAAAGATAAGACGAATCCTTATTTTCTTCATTCCACTCTTTTGCAATAGCTTCACTCGTACTCTTCACATAATTAAATTGTTTTATCCATATTAATCACCAATGATAAAACTCTATTTTTTTTCAACTCATATTCTTCATGAAAATATTCTTGTTGTCAACCATGACGATCTCTGTCAAATTTTGGGACAAAATTTCTTTTAACGGGTAGGTACTGTGATGACCCAGAAAATTTCGACTTATTTAAATCAATTCTCTATATGATTTAATATTTTCGTCATGATAAGCAATGCATTTTGACAAGTTTTACAACTTTTGTAAATGAGTTTTATATAATGGTTGACCACCTTGTTTGTCCGACGATTCACGAACGTCATAACTTATGATAATTATATAATTGTGTGTATGTATATATATATATATATATATATATATATATACACGTAAACATGCGAATAATATTTATATATGAAATGATAAAAATTTACTATTGAATGACGGAATTTTCAAATTAAATCTTTTACGTATTTAATCGTTTTATTTTTATGATGTAATTTTTCTTAATTTATAAGAAAAATGCAATTAAATCAAAGATGTACAATCTGTAAAGCACAACGTACAACAATGTAACTTAAATAGTTAAATCGAAATTAATTCAATTACTATTCATATGAATAGTAAATGAAAGAAATTAATTAATTTACTATTCACATGAAAGCGACTTGATAGAAATAAGTTACATAATATACCTCTAATGTATTTGATAAATACAACTTTTTAAAACATTTATTATTATATTATTATATTTTATTTCAATATTATTATATTGAAATAAATTCAAAATTTATTATTATATTATTATATTTTATTTTAATATTATTATATTATTATATTTAAATTAATATTATATTATATATCTTTGTCCAGTCAAAACTAGGAAAGCACATATTACGTGTACAAACTTTATAAACGAACCTTTTTATAACTAATTTTATAAAGCTTAAAACCAAAATAGATATATATATATATATATATATATATATATATATATATATATATATATATATATATATATATATATATTCAAGTATAAAAAGTAGAATTTTTATCCGTATTTTTACCCGTCAATTATTAGTAACAGAGTACGAAATACCGGTCCGTGAAAACTGTCGGTAGAAATTGACAAAATGAATTCACACGTTTTTTTAAATTATTATTATATTATTACTTTATTATATTATTATATTATATTTATATTATTATATTATTATATTTTGTTTGAAAATTTTTTATATTATTATTTTATTGATATATATATATATATATATATGTATATATATATATATGTATATATATATATGTGTATATATATATATATGTATATATATATAACGGGGGGGTTTAAGGATCTTAGAACATGGCTCTCCGGTCCAGCTACCGTGAATAACCCTGGCCGAAAAGATGATGTCGGCGGGGTGGCCAAGTGATTAAGTCCACCTTCGATAACGGTCGTTGATCAGAAGGCCCCAAGCAAGGTTGTAGGTGCTAGCGAATAAAAGACTAACCTGTAAACCTTGGAAAGATGAATGATGTTAGCTTGCTACGTAGGATGTATAGTAGGTGGTGGTTACGTGATCTTCCTAGAATGATAATTAGGGTTTATATATAGGCAAACCCTAATTATAGAACCATCCAAGATAATGATAATCTCGTCCATAACTAACTCCCCCGAATCACGGATATAATTATGGAAAAGATATTGACTTGATGACCAAGTAACTGCCGTACCGGGAACAAAGGCATTCGATACATAACCGCATGCTGCATACCGCATACAAGGTACACGCATTCGCATGCTATCGAGTGCCCGCATACGGATGGAATGCGCATGCGGGTTGCGGTATCATTATGTCCCCCCAGTTTGATGTTATATGACCCAAGACATATGATATCAAACTATTAAGCAAAAGAAAAACAAGAAAACGGCTAGCATTAAATTTTTCGCGTGCGTCTCGAGGTAATTAAATGCCTGTCACTGTCGCAGAAGCCCATTCGGATGACAAGACGTAAAGTGGCAGTTGGCAGGCGCGTGTGAGCCACGCGCTCAACACAGGGCACATCTAACTGACACCCACGCGCGTGCAAAAAATATCAATCGTTGATTGCGTTACACGTGTACAGCCACGATTAAAGCCGTTTCACCCCATGACCCCCAAGTTTCACTATAAATAGGCCCGTTTCACCCACATTTCCATTTTTATGCCACAAGCTTCTCCAATACGCTGCCAATTTTTATTCCGATCAAAATCCAAACATTCCGGCCAACTTCTAAACGTTAGTTGTTCTCCGATTACTTATAGAAAATGACTAAGGCTAACGAGACTTATGTAGATAACGTAGTATCGGTAATAGAGCAACAGCATATAGATTCTTTAGTTAAACAGTACCCACCGTTAGCACAGTACAATCCGGTGCCTCCCCAGTCTAATCAACGTGCCCACAAACCGCCGGAGAACAAGGTAGCCATATATGAGCATGCGTTTAAGAATGGCAATTTTAGGGTGCCACCTTCTAACTTCTTTTTAGGCGTTCTAGATCATTTCGGCGTAGGATTAGGGCAATTACACCCTTACGCAATAGGAAAAATAGTGTTGTTTGAGATGTGGTGTGTTGCACTAAACAAGGTACCATTAGTTAAGGTATTCTGTCATTTATACCGCCTAGCCAATCATCATAAGTCGTGGTTTACTTTCTTCACCCGTCAGAACTTTACAAAAACCCCCAAATCGAATGCGGGTCACTGGAAAGAAACTTTCTTTTTATTGACCAATCTGTTGTGGTAGCCACCTTTCCGCAAACACTTGTATGGTGCGAAAGCATGGCTAAGGATGTGAACAAAACCCCCGTCCTTGATGATGAGGAAACGAAGTTATTAGTGGAGTGTGCTAATGCACAGCTTGTGCACCGGTCATATGGGAATGTTATGCTGCGGTTGGGAAAGATATCCGCGCACTGGCCATGGGAGAACATGCGTGCAGCCATAATCGCTCCGAATGGCAAGGGTAGGAATAGCATAAATGCATATGAATATATAACCACTAGCGTATACATACATGTTCTAATATTGCGCATATGTTTGCAGAGATGAAGATGAAGAAAGTGCTCACCGTGAAGGAGATTGTGGCTATCTCTTTCCGCAAGCAAAATATTAATGAACCTCTTGAGTAGGAGAAGACTGGGGAGAACGAGGTGTCTGCTCTCGCAACCTCGGTTAATAAGTGTAAGGCAATCGAAGCTCCCCAAACTAAGCAGAAGAAGAAGAAGTTACTCCTAAACAAAAGGAGGACATGCGGAATGACAACTTTGTCGCAGTCGATCCAGCATCCGCAGATCTACCTCCTCCTACCACCAGTAAGCATTTCTTTTCTTGCGTAAACACTGCACAATTAACTTCATGTGCTAACAAGTTACTGATTTGCAGAGCATATTGAGACAACGCATCAGACGCCGCCGCAGGCAAATCCGGACCTTGAGGCTACCGCCACGTCCAGGGACAGGGCGATACACCTTGACTCCGATTCCACACCAATCCCACCACACGGTAGCTTCCGTTTGGCAAATCTGGCGCAGCTCACCCAGTCCTCTGCTGAAAATGCCGCAGAGCAATCCGCCTTTCTACAACAGATTTTTCCAACTGAGTTTCGAAATCAATTAGCAGCACTACCCTTCCACCAAGCGCACAATGCCTTCATTCAAAACGGCCTCGTGGTTTTTGGTATGTACGCAGATCAAGCACGTCGTGCCACCAATCTATACCAGGTGGCCGTGCGCAAAGAAACAGAGCTTGGGTTGCTGTAAGCTGTTGTCAATCAGGTTAAGAAAGATAAGCATGACACGAAAGAAGCGCGTAAGGCTGCGGAGGCTACTGCGGCGGAGACAAAAACCACGCTAATTGAGGAAAGGAAGAAGAACCGTGAGCTGGTGGGGGCGGTTGACCAGGCTAAGGGAGAGACAGAGCGCCTGCGATTGGAACTGGAAAGGGTGTGCAGGGAGATGGACGATGCGGTGACTGGCCGCGAGCTGGCAGAGGCAGACTTGTCAAAGCTTCGCACCTCCCTTCCTGTCATCGCGCAAAAGGTAATGGACTCGGGGTCCGTTACCGAAAAGTTCAACGCCTACATCGATGCAGTGAAAGAGCATGACTGCAACAAGGTGATGCTTGAGGTGATCAAAGGCTGCGACCTCACACTACCGTACCTTAAAGTTGTGCGAAAAAATTTGAAAGAGGGTACAGCTGAGGCGCTCCTAGAAGCGGAGCAGGCCATCCAGTCCATCCCGATCCCCTTAATAGACGCTTTCACTGCGGATCCCAATATGCCAATTGATGGGTTTCTCAAGGGAGATTTTTAATTTGAACACGTTAATGTTATGCGCCGTAAGTCCTATGCTTAGACAGGCAATTGTAATTACAATTTTTGAACCCCAAGTCCTGTGTTGGGCAGGCAGTTGAAACAATTATAATTTCTAATAACTCAGTTATATATATTTTGTGTTATGCATGCGTTGTGTGTTAATTGTTTATATATCGCGAATCAAAACAAAGGGTGAACCACATGCCTAAGCGCATAGCTAACCAAAACTCATGTGCATACGCAGGTACTGCATAAAATAAACCAATACTTCAGCAATTCTACCTTTTAATAGTTTAGACTCAAAAGCTACGGCGTTATTGCTTTGTCATGTGCTAGAGGTGCACTTTAGCTGTATGGTAAGCAACGCAACCAAAAAACAAACCAATGCTTTTATGCTTAAGAGTTCCTCAAGCAAACCAATAAGAGAGTAATTACGCACAAGTAAACCAATGCTTGTATTTTTAAGTCGACTTGGCAGCCATCTAGTCTGTGTGGCGCTTGGCTAGGGGAAAGCTAATTCCCTTCGCCTGTCGTTAATGTCTAGCCTTGTAACCAAACAGGCTTCTGTCGCACGGGGGCTAGAGGACACCCTTTAAGTAGGCAGGAACCGCATACAAAAAAGAAAGAAATACACAACAAAAGTATGCGCGAGTAAAAATTTAATTGGCATTAATCATGATTACAACCGTGACACATCCAAACAGACGGAAAATACATAGAAAAAATAATTTGCTAAGATAAATTGGAGTGATCAGGTCCATCCAGCTACATATAACATCTTTTCAACAACGTCGCGTGCCAAGTGCGTTTCACAGGTTTTCCATCTAATGTCTCGAGATGGTATGCCCCGGTGTTGCTTGCTTTTGCTACCTTGTATGGACCTTCTCAACGGGGGCCCAATTTCCCAGTATCCTCCGCATGACTTGCATCATTCTGATGCCAAACTAAGTCCCCGCAGTTATAAGAGCGCGAACGCACACGCTGATTGTAGTACTTTGCAATTTTCTGCTTATTATTGGCTTCGTTCACCGCCGCAGAGAGTCTGCGTTCTTCAAGCAGATTAAGATTTTCCCACAAAGTCTCTGAGTTATTCTGCTCATCGAAATTCTGTATGCTGAACGTTGGTACCCCAATCTCTGCGGGTACAACAGTTTCTAACCCATAGACCAAACTAAACGGAGTCTCACCAGTGCTTGCTTTGGGTGTTGTTTTGGTAGTTCGTCCACCCAACCAACGCGACCATGACCCAACCTACCTTTGATTCCAGCTACTATATCCCGGTTGGTGACTTCACACTGGCCATTCGCCTGCGGATGCGCAACGGAAGTAAAAGTTTGCTTAATATTAAGCTCCGCGCACCAACTGCGAAATGGATCCCCTGCAAACTGTGTACCGTTATCACTAATGATTTCATTTGGTATGTTGAATCGACAAACAATGTCTTCCCATACAGAATTTCGCACTCTCTTTCCTGAAATTGTTGCCAGCGGTCGCGCTTCGACCCACTTAGTGAAATAGTCGATTGCAACAATCAAGAATTTGATGTTTCCTGTGTGTACAGAGTATGCGTAAGATATTGATGTAAGTAGCATATGGTATAAAATAAATGATATTACCTCGGCCTTTTGGAAATGGTCCGACTATGTCGATTGCCCATTTGCAGAATGGCTATGGTGATGAGACTGGGATCATTGGATGCGCAGGTGCTCTACTGATAGGTGCATGTATTTGGCAAGATTCACATTACTTAACTATGCGCGCGGTATCTGCGTACATGGTGGGCCAATAATAACCTAGCCGCATAATTTTTGACACAATAGACCTGTGCCCCGAATGAAGAGCGCATGCGCCCTCATGCACCTCGCGTATAACCTCCTCTGCCTCTTTTGGGCCAATGCACCTCAAATGTGGTCCTAAATAATTTTTTCAATGTAGGACATCACCCTCAAGGGCATATAATGGTGCCTTAGTACGGACTTTGTTTGCATCAACAGCATCCGCAGGTGAGGTGCCATCCCGCAGAAAAGCAATGATAGGTGTCATCCACGTTGAGCTGGATTCCTCAACAGGTGCCACTAAAGGCATCATAACAATGGATTTCGCATGCAATTCTTCTATAAGAACTTTCTTCCCCAGCTGATTGAAGGCTAAAGCATCCAATTTGCTAAGCGCATCTGCCTTCTTATTTTGCCCCAGCATTACGTGGGAGATTTGAAAAGTCTCAAACTGGTCTGTGAGGTTATGAACAAGTGATAAATATTGCTGCATGGCTATGTCATGTGCTTCGAATTCTCTGCTGACTTGACTGCATACCAGCTTTGAATCCACATAAGCGTGCAGAATTTTAACATTTAATTTATGCGCAATACGCATACCTGCTAACAAAGCCTCATATTCTGCTTCGTTGTCCGTAACAGCAAAATTAAACCGCAGTGCGTATGTATGCTCTTCGCCATCTGGGCCAGTTAAAATTACATCTGCACCCGCGCCAGCTGCACTGCAGGCACCATCGGTGTATAACTCCCATGGTGACAAAGGTGGTACAGGCGCATCCTGATGTTCTGCCGAAGCCTCAACATCCGCAGGTAACTCTGCTAGGTAATCCGCAAGTATTTGACCTTTAACTGCACTTCACGAAGAAAAATTTATTTCATGTTCCCCTAACTCTACTGCCCATTTAGCCATTCGCCCAGAAATCTCAGGCTTATATAACACCTGAAAGAAAAACGATTGTGTTAGTCAATGCGGTAGTCCCGGACATTGCTGCAAATTAGGCATTTACCAACCTGCTTGATCGGTTGATCAGTTAGAACCACAATTAGATGTGCTTGAAAGTACCGGCGCAGACGTGTGGACTAGCGCATACACTAGCTTTTCTATTGGTGAATAGTTTACTTCGCTTGATGTCAGCGTCTTGCTTACGAAGTAGACCGGCATTTGCGTCTGAGAAAACCTCAGCGTTATTTTCCTACGAAATAAATAGTGCAGGTAAATAAAAGTGGATTACCTTTCCGCGATCTGCGATAAGAACTGAGCTGATAGCCTCTTTCGATGCCGCAAGGTACAGCATAAGCGTTTCTCCTGATACCGGCGCGGTGAGTGTTGGTAATTCAGCGAGCACCTTCTTCATCTCCTGAAAGGCTGATTCTGCCTCATGAGTCCATACGAAGTCTTTTTTCTTTAAACAATTCTTCAAAGTATTGAAGAATGGCAATTGTCGCTCTGCGGCCTTCGAAAAAAATAGCGTGATCGCCGCAAGCTTCCCAGTTAGACTCTGTACGTCTTTCTTTGTCTTCGGAGATGGCAAACTATCAATGGATTCAATCTTTTTGGGATTTTCCTTGATTCCCCGCGCTGTCACCACATGACCTAGAAACTTGCCTTCCTCTTCCCCAAAACTACATTTGAGCGGGTTAAGCTTCATGTTGATCCTGCGTAGAGACGCAAATGTTTCTAGGATATCCGCGAACATTTCTTCTTCGGTGTTACTTTTAATCACCAAGTCATCGACATATGCTTCAAGATTTCTGCCGATTTGGTGCTTGAATTCTGCGTCAATTACGCGCTGATAGGTCGCGCCTGCGTTCTTTAATCAGAAGGGCATCTTCGTATAACAATAAATACCTTGCGGCGTATGAAAAGCAGTTTTGTCCTCATCTTCCGCAGCCATTAAGATTTGGTGATAACCCTTGTATGCATCTAGAAAACACTTGTACCGGAAACCTGACAACGATTCCACCTTCCAGTCTATCTTCGGGAGAGGGCAGTTGTCCTTGGGACACGCTTTATTAATGTCTTTAAAATCAACACACATCCGCCAATTACCGTCGGCCCTTTTCACCAACACAGGATTAGCGACCCATGTCTGATACCGCACTTCCCGCAGAATGTTTGCTTTGACAAGGTTATCTACTTCTGCGCATAACCAATCACTGTGTTCAAGAGCCATATGTCGCTTCTTTTGTCTAACGGGTGTGAGTGATGGATTAACATTCAACTTATGTTCCGCAATATCACGCGGAACCCCAGTCATGTCTGATTCTTGCCATGCAAAAACATCTGCGTTTGCGGATAATATTCCATGTAACTTAGCCTTGGTTTCAGCTGACAAGCCTGCGCTGATTTTGATACGCTTGTTTGGATGCAATCGATTAGCTATGACCGCACTGCTTACAAGTTGTTCTCCCATGCTGGGAATGTTTACAGGCACAACTGAACCACACAACTCGGTTGTTTGATGTGACGCAATTGTGGCAACCCCTCCCTTCGTAGGAAACTTAATCAAGCTATGCAACACCGCTGGTATAATGTTAAAACGTCATATGAAATTTCTCCCAAGAAGCGCATTGTACCGCGAAGTTGAACGAACCACATAAAAGTCAACTATCTCATGTCTGACCAACTGCGGATCCCTATCATCTGCAAGCTCTATGATTAGCTATATACGGCCTAACGGCCATGAGCTTTCTTCGCTGAACCCCGATAACGTGATATCAGGCTGGCGTAACTGTGCTTTAACTTCAGCAGGAAGGAAACGATAGCAATGCTCATACATAATATTGACGCCACTCCCCGTGTCAATATGCATGCGCTTAATCTGTATTCCTCAATTAGGGATGCGACACTTTCTGACAATGGGCTCATTAATTGTGTCGATTGACATGACAGGAGGGAAAGTGATTGGGAGAAGCTCCCCATCCTGGTGATCATTGTACTTTCTCCGCTGGCTAGCTTTCTCGGCGTCGACCATATTAATGGTTTAGTCGCGTTTTTTGTTTTATCAACTTTTTGCCATGCGAAAGTTTTAGCCTTCGACCCCTCCTCTGCGGCTTTTCCCTTATCCTTCTTAGGTGGTTTTAGGTGATCCAATTTACCAGCGCGCAGTGCCTCAAGCACTCGTTCCATCAAGTTTTTACATCGATTAGTGTCATAACCGTAATCATCATGGAATTCACAATACTTTGTTTTATCCTGCTTACCAAATTCTGTAAGCGGAGTTGGAACCGCAAAGGTCGCGCACACTGGTTCGTTTGCCAAAATTTCTTTTGGTGTTTTAGACAAACTTTTCAGCAGCGCATAGTTCTGATGATTGATGCCGCGCTGGTTACTGTTTCGATAATTTCCACTTGATTTCCCTTTATCATTTCTGATAGGACCACCGCTAGGATACCTTCTGCGAGAGTTACTTCCACGATTATGATCACGCGATAGATCATCATTGTCTTTCCTTTCATTGCGCGAGCTGGCGGTGGGAATATCGTTGTCGTCGCCACTCCGCATATAATTATGGCATTCTTTAAGTGCTTCAGTATAAGTTGTTGGCACCGTATGGCGTAAACGCTTGACCAACGTTGGGTGACGCTCTGAGTTTATACCATGTATGAGTCCGAAAATCTGCTGCTCTGGCTTAAGATCTGGTATACGCAGACACTCATTAGTATATCTTGTGAGAAATTCACCCAAAGATTCCTTGGATTTCTGCACAATATCATGACATTCGATATGAGTGCGTTTACGTGGCCTCTGATTCTGATATTGCAGCAAGAACTTTGTCCGCAGATCCATGAACCCGGATATGCTTCCTGATGGGAGTTTATTAAACCATTCGCGAGCAATGCCCTGCAGCGTCATGGGAAATATCTGACATGCAACCGGATCCACCCAACCTTGGGTGCACATTGCGCCTTTGAAACACTGCAGGAAGTCATCCGGATCAGTTAAACCATTATAAGTACCCAGTGTGTGGGGTATCTTTGGCGCTGATGGAAACGGATAAGCAGTTATATGCGGAGGAAACTTATCAAAAGTAGTTGGTAGCTCAAAAGGTGGTTTAACAGGGTCACCTTTGAGCCCCGCGAAGAAACGCTTCATCATATCCTGAACACAATCAGGTTGCGAAAATAGGTGGACCATGTCAGGAGTTGTCGCCTGCATAAATTGGCTTGCGAGATTCGCCTGCCCCTGAATATTTTGCCAAGGTTGCCCCGACGTTTGTGGATATAACCAAGGCTGATGCGTTGGAAAAGAAGGCAGGCTTGCCAGCACATAGTATACGGGTAGCTGAAAAGGTGCCGAAAACTGTGGCACAGATGCCTGCGATAACTGAGGATATGCCGTTATAAGTCCAACCATATGCGTAGTGCTTTGCTGTTCTGCAGTTATCGGCGTCCAATGAGAATTGGCATATGGAATGACATCGAACACCCAACTATTAAGTAATGCCTGCGCATCCGCAGGAGTCAAAAACTGCGAAATTGGATGCGGTGGTTGCCAAGGTTGCAACGGTGTAAACGATGAATTCTGCTGAACACTCTGTGTCTGCAGAGGGATTGAAACTGTGGTACTATAAATAGGTACCTGACTACAAAATACCACATGCGAGCCTAATGTTTCACCACTAGTGCCTACCAAGATGACCCTTGGATCCACCGAGGAAAAATACAGCCGCGTGGTTGTAACTGGCGAGTTTGCCCTTGGCTGTGTAATCCCATCTGGATATATCGGCTTATACCTCTGAAAAGGCTCGCCGGATACAGGTGGAGGATATCGCACGTATCCCGCCCCTGTATTCATAGCTTACGCCTGCTGATTACCAGACGGTGTATTTTGATTATCTATTTGAGTACGTTCCGATGAGTCCCCGAAAGTCATGATACTATAAAAGAAAAAATTCAAAAAATTTGTGAATAATAAGCCTTATAATTCAAAACCTTTTTTTTTAAAGAAAAAGCAATTAAACAGTCTTGAACTAGTTCGGCTCTCAATGAAAGCACCACTTGATCATGCATATATTTTCCACAGGGTCAATATGCCTGTTCAATACATAAAAGGGGGGGGGGGGGGGTTTAAGGATCTTAGAACAAGGCTCTTCGGTCCGGCTACCGTGAATAACCCTGGCCGACATGATGATGTCGGCGGGGTGGCCAAGTGATTAAGTCCACCTTCGATAATGGTCGTTGATCAGAAGGCCCCAAGCAAGGATGTAGGTACTAGCGAATAAAAGACTAACCTGTAAACCTTGGAAAGATGAATGATGTTAGCTTTCTACGTAGGATGTATAGTAGGTGGTGGTTACGTGATCTTCCTAGAATGATAATTAGGGTTTATATATAGGCAAACCCTAATTCTAGAACCATCCAGGATAATGATAATCTTGTCCATAACTAACTCCCCCGAATCACGGATATAATTATGGAAAAGATATTGACTTGATGACCAAGTAACTGCCGTACCGGGAACAAAGGCATTCGATACATAACCGCATGCCGCATACCGCATACAAGGTACATGCATTCGCATGCTATCGAGTGCCCGCATACGAATGGAATGCGCATGCGGGTTGCGGTATCATTACATATCAATTTTTTTTTCATATATACACTCCGTAAGATTCTATTATTATTATTATTATTATTATTATTATTATTATTATTATTATTATTATTATTATTATTATTATTATTATTATTATTATTATTATTAATCTTATTATTAGTAGTATTATTATTAAGTAGTATTAGTATTATTACTACATAAAATACTACGACGGAGTTATGCTCGGGTGATTTTCAAAACGGGTTAAAGCTAAGGAATTCATGGGTATTAAATAAGGAGTTTATGGGTATTGATCGGGGTTATTGTTTGTGAATCAAAGGCCAACCTTGCATTTATCATTTCCGTTGCGTCTGCATACTTTTCCTACAATATTGAACCACAATATTGATATGTGAGTTTATAGATCCCTTTTTAATTGCTTTTGCAATCTATTTTTTTGGGCTGAGAATACATGCACTTTATTTTAAACGCAATGGATACGAGTACATACTAAATTCTACATCGAGTTTGAAATAAAAATCCCTTAGCTTTGGTAACTAGTAACTGCCGGTTATAAGAACTGGTGGGCGTGAGTAGTTATATATAGAACCATAGGGCTTGACATCCCGGTCCATTCCAGGTATAGAGACCCTAGCCTGAATTATAAAGCGGACGTATGCTATTTGAGTTTAGTACTCGTTGGTTTGCGTGTATTGTACATGTTGGTTGCATGTATGTTAAAACAGGGGTACTTATTATATATACGTTAAAGTTTAGTTACCAGGGTGCTCAATCTTGTAGAATATTTTGATAAATGTTTCTGGATGAAACAACTGAAATCTTGTGATCCACCATTATATACAGATTATGCGCAACATTAAAACTATGAACTCACCAACCTTTGGATTGACACTTTTAAACATGTTTATTCTCAGGTTCCTAGAAGTCTTTCACTGTTTGCTTATACGTTATACAAGCTATGTGCATGGAGTCATACATGCTTTATTCAAGAAAACTTTGCATTCACAAAATCATCACCATGTAACTTATTTTGACTGTATTGTCAACGAATGTAGTATTGTAAACTGTTGTTTACGGTGATTATCTATACGTAGCAATTATCAGATGTCAAAAACCTTGGATTTATATATTCATTTATGGTGTGCCTTTTCAAAAGAATGCAATGTTTACAAAACGTATCATATAGAGGTCAAAACCTCACTATGAAATCAATGAATAATGTACCGCGTCAATAGCGATTTTAACGGGTCGTTACAGTTGGTATCCGAGCTTGAGGTCATAGGGAACCAGAATTTGCATTAGTGTGTTTAACTGGTAATTGTTAGGATGCATTAGTGAGTCTGGACTATGACCGTATCTGTTTTTACCGAGTTTTGCTTATCATTTCTTGTCAGAAATTACTTGCTTATCATTCTTAAGTCTAGACACATTTTCCTGTATTTATTGCATAGATAGTGTACAGATGAATTCATATCTTAGCATATCTGTTACTGTAAACTTTGCCTGACATCTTTCGAAGATTCCTCCGTGATTTATGGAATTTTGGTATTATATATACACATGTAAATTATGTATTTAAGAATACCAATCTAAATCCTATAATCTATTTCATATCAAAAATCATTTCCCTGACTACAAAAGATGGATCCCGTATCTAGTTCAAATTCCTTAGATTCCGACAGCTATTCCGATATGGATTTCCACTCGAGCTCCGAAAGCAGTGTAACCGGAATGGATCAACCAATCAGCCATCATCAATTCTGGATGAATTGGGGATGGGTTCGTAGTCTACTTAATCATTGGAGACAAGAAGAAGGTGATCCCTTCCATCCACCACATTGCCCTCTTGGCGAAGAACCAGAAGCACTTACCAGCGAACCAGTCCAAAACACCATTTTCTCTCTCATTTCCAGAGTATCTCATCACGATTATATACTATCTCAAATTCTAGATCTTATTCATCCTCTCGTCCGAACCGCCAATCATCCCGGTGTAATAGAAGAAGTCAGCGAGCTTCGCGCTCGAGTAGTGGATTTGGAGAAAATGATGCACAACTTGCAGGCATCACAAGCACCAACAGCATCAACAGTACCGTTAGCATCACCAGCACGTCGGTACCGTCAGCATCGTCAGCACCAGCAGTACCTATAACATCACAAGCTCTGCCAGTTCTATAATCACCAACATCATCACAAATCAACAACGCGTATATTATATCAACGAGTTATGAAGTATTAACTCATTTTCTCTGAAGAAATTATATGTATATTTTATATATATATGAATTTTTAAATCAAAATAAATCTTTACGTACTAAGCTATTACTTGTGAATTCTCAAGGGTGGGTACTACTCGGTTAATTCATATTACTAATATGCTATGATTTACATCTTTCATTAATGACTTAACAATCGTTAACTATAATCAAGTGTATTATTCAAATATATGTTTGATTTTATACTTTCATCTTCGATGTACTCAAAACATTCTAGACAACATCATTCATATCTTGCGAAACTCACAAGAATTCCACGAACACCAACATCATTCACCGAGGAAATATCAATAAAAGTGAATAATGAAGTATTAATTCATAATAATCCACGAAGATTACGTAATTTCTAAAGTTTTAGATATTATTCATTTCTAGTTTCAGCAGAAAATCAAATGAGCTTAATATGATATTAACTCATTAAATCTGTATTACATCTAAAGAAAATATACATACATATATTTTCATAAAGACTGTAATGAAAATCTTGGTACACAATATTATTTGTGAAATTTTTAACGGGTAGGTAATACTCGGGAAATATATAAGTTAACAATTAATATGTTACACTGTACATTCTTCAATTATTTAATAATCGATATCTATACTCACTACTTTCACAACGATACACATTCTTTCATAGAAATCAAAACAACCATTCTCATCCAAATTTGATTACATATTCTAATTTTGACAAATCAGAATCCAAGTCAAGATTTAACAGATAACATCACTCTTAGATCCTACATCTTTCAAAGCTATACTTTGACTTCAAAATTGTGCTAGAACATCACTTCTATTCATAGAACCCAGAAAAATATTCGTATCATTCAAAATTCTAGAACATCATATGCATATTGACGATTATAATCTGCGTTCAAACCCTTCATGATTCTTGAAAACACCTCAATTAAGAAACAACCGAGAGGATGATCCAACAACACGTTATCTACGAAAAGAAGAACTTATGCATATAATCATGCACCTGGAAAACTCTTGGAATTTGAGTAGAAGTTTAACACGGATCTATGATCCATTGGCGTTGTTATTACTGAAAAATAACTATACAATCCCTCTCCAAGGTAGCCAATTTTGTCACACCTCCAGCAAAATCAATTTCGACTTTTCATTCGGATTAGCCTTATTATAATCTTGATATATACGTTGACCTGTATGTCATTGTTATCGGGGAACCGTTTATATCCCACCACATTAGCAGTAAACTTACCAACAACTTTGTTGATCTTTGACTTTCCGAAGAAAATCATTATATTTATCGAAACTCCATCATGTGTTCATCCGTATCTTATAACGAGAATTGCCATACCAATTACTGAGAATCAGCAATCTGTATTTCAAATCTCGTAGCGTTTCTACATCAACAGTTATATGTGCACATATAACATTTATCTCTTAGAATTATGATCTTCCATTCTGAAATTCTGAAAAGTACCCCAAACTACGAATTAGTTCTCCTAATTTTTGGAAAATGTTGATGAAGCAGCAAAAACTGTAAACGACCTTAACAGTCAAAAGTTTGATGATAAAGAATAATGTGTTGGAAAAGCTCAGAAAAAGAGAAGGTTTGGAACTGGAAAACGGATTGAGCAAACCAGGAAGGAGGCTGTGGACAAATCACAAAGACTAAACCTGCCTTCAAAGAATCCAAATGATTCAGTATCTGCTGAAGTCATTAACAAATACCTTGCTTCTAACTCTAAACCCTTACGGACAAATATTCTTCATCATCCATCGATGTTAGAAATTCTAAGATATCATCATATCTTTCATTACAAATATCCTTGATATTTCTTAAAATATTTTCATAACTATTCTTATCTGAAATCATTTATTTCCTCGCAATATCAGTGTTACATCATAAAGGAAACTGTTTCAGTTTCTAAATTCTGAAAAATTCGAATTTAAAATATGAATATTTTTGAAGTAGTGTTGGGAATTGAAGAATGAGTTAGTATAATATAATGACACTTGATCAACGTGATTATATTACAGTAAGTCATGCTGAGTTTCTAATGGAACATGACGATTCACATACCATACCGTCATCATGTGCCATGTTACACGACTCTTACATTTTACCTAATCTCTAAACATATCAAGAACATATTTTCTTGATAGTTCTATCTTTTCCGTAACTTCTGGTAATTTAACCAATCAAGATCGTGTTATTACAATTTCTTTCTTAGAACATTAGTTATGTTCATTTGAAACTCCATACATATGAATTCTGGACCATTACTTGATGTGCTTAAAGTCGAGAAGAGAAAGAAAAAGTATAGAGCTTCAAAATATATATAGGAGTATAAATCGCAGTAAATAGGAGAGATCATTAACCGTGGATGTCAATAATTATGGAAAGACATATGTAAGGAAGGATTATAAAAACCACCACCCCAAGAGCGAAGTAGAAGTAAACAGATTCCTCCGGTGGGAGTTGGAAACGAAGGATGATTGTTGCAATAGTCAGAAACATATCAAGGATCAGGACTACATTGAGCATATTGACGAATTTTTTGGAAGTATGAATTAAGGAAGAAAGTATAGAAGATGGGAGGTGTAGAAATAAGGAAACGAAGGAGGTTGATTTATAGTGAAATATCAGACAGAGCAATCGAGACAAATTTTCGCATTTAATCAAAGAGGATCATAATTTCCTTAATTACCGAAGAATCAAATCTTATTATGAAGATCTTCTTTAAATCCCTTGAACTCCGGAAATCAATCGTTACTACGTCGAAAGATAAGACGAATCCTTATTTTCTTCATTCCACTCTTTTGCAATAGCTTCACTCGTACTCTTCACATAATTAAATTGTTTTATCCATATTAATCACCAATGATAAAACTCTATTTTTTTTTCAACTCATATTCTTCATGAAAATATTCTTGCTGTCAACCATGACGATCTCTGTCAAATTTCGGGACGAAATTTCTTTTAACGGGTAGGTACTATGATGATCCAGAAAATTTTGACTTATTTAAACAATTCTCTATATGATTTAATATTTTCGTCATGATAAGCAATGCATTTTGACAAGTTTTAAAAATTTTGTAAATGAGTTTTATTTAACGGTTGACCACCTTGTTTGTCCGACGATTCACGAACGTCATAACTGGTGATAATTATATAATTGTGTGTGTGTATATATATATATATATATATATATATATATATATATATATATATATATATATATATATATATATACGTAAACATACGAATAATATTTATATATGAAATGATAAAAATTTACTATTGAATGATGCAATTTTCAAATTAAATTTTTTACGTATTTAATCATTTTATTTTTATGATGTAATTTTTCTTAATTTATAAGAAAAATGCAATTAAATCAAAGATGTACAATCTGTAAAGCACAACGTACAATAATGTAACTTAAATAGTTAAATCGAAATTAATTCATTTACTATTCATATGAATAGTAATGAAAGAAATTAATTAATTTACTATTCACGTGAAAGCGACTTGATAGAAATAAGTTACATAATATACCCCTAATGTATTTGATAAATACAACTTTTTAAAATATTTACGATTCTTTGAATTCAAAATTTATTATTATATTATTATATTTTATTTTAATATTATTATATTATTATATTTATTATATTATTATATTTAAATTAATATTAAATTATATATCTGTGTCCAGTCAAAAACTATGAAAACACATATTACGTGTACAAACTTTATAAACGAACCTTTTTACAACTAATTTTATAAAGCTTAAGACCAAAACAGATATAGATATATATATATATATATATATATATATATATATATATATATATATATATATATATATATATATATATATTCAAGTATAAAAAGTAGAATTTTTATCCATATTTTTACCCGTCAATTATTAGCAACAGAGTACGAAATACCGGTCCGTGAAAACTGTCGGTAGAAATTGACAAAATGAATTCACACGTTTTTTTTAAATTATTATTATATTATTACTTTATTATATTATTATATTATATTTATATTATTATATTATATTTATATTATTACATTATTATATTTTATTTCAAAATTATTATATTATTATTTTATTAATATATATATATATATATATATATATATATATATATATATATATATATATATATATATGAATGATCGAACACACTTATCAATTTTTTTTTCATATATACACTCCGTAAGATTCTATTATTATTATTATTATTATTATTATTATTATTATTATTATTATTATTATTATTATTATTATTATTATTAATCTTATTATTATTAGTATTATTATTAAGTAGTATTAGTATTATTACTACATAAAATACTACGATGGAATTATGCTCGGGTGATTTTCAAAACGGGTTAAAGCTAAGGAATTCATAGGTATTAAATAAGGAGTTTATGGGTATTGATCGGGGTTATTGTTCGTGAATCAAAGGCCAACCTTGCATTTATCATTTCTGTTGCGTCTGCATACTTTTCCTACAATTTTGAACCACAATATTGATATGTGAGTTTATAGATCCCTTTTTAATTGCTTTTGCAATCTATTTTTTTGGCTGAGAATACATGCACTTTATTTTAAACGCAATGGATACAAGTACATACTAAATTCTACACCGAGTTTGAACCGAAAATCCCTTAGCTTTGGTAACTAGTAACTGTCGGTTATAAGAACTGGTGGGCGTGAGTAGTTATATATGGATCCATAGGGCTTGACATCCCCGTCCATTCCAGGTATAGAGACCCTAGCCTGAACTATAAAGCGAATGTATGCTATTTGAGTTTAGTACACGTTGGTTTGCGTGTATTGTACATGTTGGTTGCATGTATGTTAAAACAGGGGTATTTATTATATATACGTTAAAGTTTAGTTACCAGGGTGCTCAATCTTGTAGAATATTTTGATAAACGTTTCTGGATGAAACAACTGAAATCTTGTGATCCACCTTTATATACAGATTATGCGCAACATTAAAACTATGAACTCACCAACCTTTGTGTTGACACTTTTAAACATGTTTATTCTCAGGTTCCTAGAAGTCTTTCACTGTTTGCTTATACGTTATACAAGCTATGTGCATGGAGTCATACATGCTTTATTCAAGAAAACTTTGCATTCACAAAATCATCACCATGTAACTTATTTTGACTGTATTGTCAACGAATGTAGTATTGTAAACTGTTGTTTACGGTGATTATCTATACGTAGAAATTATTGGATGTCGAAAACCTTGGATTTATATATTCATTTATGGCGTGCCTTTTCAAAAGAATGCAATATTTACAAAACGTATCATATAGAGGTCAAAACCTCACTATGAAATCAATGAATAACGTACCGCGTCAATAGCGATTTTGATGGGTCGTTACATAGGGTGTCTGTTCCCTAATTCTTAGATTACCAGACTAAAAGGGGCATATTCGGTTTAATAATTCAACCATAGAATGTAGTTTCGATTAGTTGTGTCTATTTCGTAAAACATTTATAAAAGCAGTGCATGTATCCTCAGTCTCAAAAATATATATTGCAAAAGCATTTAAAAGGGGGAGCAAATGAAACTCACGATCCAATATTTTATAGTAAAAATATTCATACGATGAAACTGAATAATGCAAGGTTGGCCTCGGATTTACGAACCTATATCATTTGTATATATATTAAAACATATTCTTATAATCGAATAATTCTATTTATTATTATTAATGATGTATTAGTTATATTTAATAATTTATAAGTTTCATTATTTATTTATATATTTTCATTTTTATATATAGAATTTTTAATATAGTTAAGTTATGTAATTTAAATATATTTGTGTATATGTAATCTTTATTTTATACTTATAACATTAAAAATATCTTTAAAACCTTTATTTTCATAATCATAATAATTTTAATGATATTGATAATACTAATAATAATAATAATAATAATAATAATAATAATAATAATAATAATAATAATAATAATAATAATAATAATAATAATAATAATAATAATAATAATAATAATGATGATGATGATGATGATAGTAAAGATGTTACTTTTAATGATACTATTAGTTTTAACAAAAATGACAGGCTTGAAAATAATGTTACTTTTAGTAATAATGGTATTACTAATAATACTAATACTGATAATAATAATAATTATAATAATTTTACTACTAATGATATTAGTGATAATGATAATACTAATAATACTAATAATGATATTGTTAAGAATGATATTTATGTTAATACTAATAATAATATTAATACTAATAATTATAAAAATGATACTAATACTATTATTAGTGAAAAAAAATAATGATTTGTATCATTTTCCTAATAATAATAATAATATTAATAGTAATAATCATAGTAATATTAGTAATACCTATATTAGTAACAATGATAATTCTAAAATTTCCATAATAATACTTTTAATGATATTGATAAGGATAACAATAATAATAATAATAATAATAATAATAATAATAATAATAATAATAATAATAATAATAATAACAACAATAACAATAATAATTTATAATAACAATAATAACAATAATAATAATAATAATAATAATAATAATAATAATAATAATAATAATAATAATAATAATAATAATAATAATAATAATAATAATAATAATAATAATAATAATAATAATAATAATAATAATAATAATGATTACTACCTTAAAGGCTCAAAAAGATAACAAATCGCCCAAGCCGGGACTCGAACCCACGACCACCCGCTAACCCGCAAACAACCTTAACCAATCAACCATCTATGTTTTTCTGATTAAAACACCCGATCATATTTATTTAACCATTATTATTTCTGTTTCTTTTCTTCCTTCTTCTTCAACAGATTACTTAGTCGACCAGGGAAACTCGAAGCATAATTAATATAACAAATTTAAGGTTGAAATTAAGATTTGAAAAGAGTACAGAAACATTTAGAGGTTTAGTGGATTCATTAAAACAATAAAAGGTTTAAAAAAAACTCGCTGTACAGAATCTATAAAACTCGACATGAACCATAATTCAAATTCGAAGTTTAAATGCGTTTTAGACAAAGATCAAAACATAAAAGATGTTTCAAATCCTTCCTAGAATCTAACTGAATTCTTAATTTAACTTAAATCCTCAAAACACGTTTGAATTTCAATGAAGAACAAAATTTGACTTTTAAAAATTGAAACTTTGGCCTCAAAATTAGAACTCGATAGGAAAAATTGGACTTTGAAATTTTGCAGATAGTTTAAATGGAAGATTTCAAACATAATTGCATTTAAGGATTTTAAATTTCATTACGAAATTAAGCTATAGTGAGTTGACTTCAAGAACAGGGCAGTCGACTAGGTGTTCTTCAAGTTTTGATTTAATTTGACAATTAGCAAGCTGTAAAAGGATCATTGAAATTTTTAATTGATAAAGTAAGTCGACTGGTGTCCTTTAACACTGAATGTGATTAAGTTTTATAGCATTTATAGGTCCACAAGCATTAATCGATCAGGTACAGAAAATATACAAAAAAAAAATTAAAAGAAGAATTGATGGCTAACTGAATTTGGTTGCATATGAGATTTGGATTCAATTTAGAGACCAGAAACAAAATTCACAATAGTATGATTGTGATGGAAAGCTGATTTGGATTCAAGAGTAAAGATTTTTATTCAATTTTTATTAATAATTACTAATTATAATTATATTTACAATAATCTAAATACAAATAATAATAATATTAATAATAATAATAAATATAATAATAATAATAAGTCACAATAACAAAATTTTTAATGTAATTTGATAATATTAATAATAATAATATTATTAATGGTAATTATAATAATAATACTAATTATATTATTATTGATAATATTAATATTAGTAATAATATTATAATTTAAATGTCTCATATTTTATTTTTACATAGCAACATTAATGACACTGATATATATATTAATATTACAATTTATCATGAACGTAATAATAACATTAATCCGACAACTATAATTTAACTTGCTTAATATCAATCGGAACAACAAACACGTATTACAGTCATTTAATATTTATTTTTAAAATCTTCATTTTAATCACACTAAAATTTATTAGGATTTTATTAATTACAATTATAACAGTAATAATAATAATAGTAATATTAATAATACAAATATTACTATTATTAATAAAGTATTGTACATGTTGGTTGCATGTATGTTAAAACAGGGGTATTTATTATATATACGTTAAAGTTTAGTTACCAGGGTGCTCAATCTTGTAGAATATTTTGATAAACGTTTCTGGATGAAACAACTGAAATCTTGTGATCCACCTTTATATACAGATTATGCGCAACATTAAAACTATGAACTCACCAACCTTTGTGTTGACACTTTTAAACATGTTTATTCTCAGGTTCCTAGAAGTCTTTCACTGTTTGCTTATACGTTATACAAGCTATGTGCATGGAGTCATACATGCTTTATTCAAGAAAACTTTGCATTCACAAAATCATCACCATGTAACTTATTTTGACTGTATTGTTAACGAATGTAGTATTGTAAACTGTTGTTTACGGTGATTATCTATACGTAGAAATTATTGGATGTCGAAAACCTTGGATTTATATATTCATTTATGGTGTGCCTTTTCAAAAGAATGCAATATTTACAAAACGTATCATATAGAGGTCAAAACCTCACTATGAAATCAATGAATAACGTACGCGTCAATAGCGATTTTGATGGGTCGTTACATAGGGTGTCTGTTCCCTAATTCTTAGATTACCAGACTAAAAGGGGCATATTCGGTTTAATAATTCAACCATAGAATGTAGTTTCGATTAGTTGTGTCTATTTCGTAAAACATTTATAAAAGCAGTGCATGTATCCTCAGTCTCAAAAATATATATTGCAAAAGCATTTAAAAGGGGGAGCAAATGAAACTCACGATCCAATATTTTATAGTAAAAATATTCATACGACGAAACTGAACAATGCAAGGTTGGCCTCGGATTTACGAACCTATATCATTTGTATATATATTAAAACATATTCTTATAATCGAATAATTCTATTTATTACTATTAATGATGTATTAGTTATATTTAATAATTTATAAGTTTCATTATTTATTTATATATTTTCATTTTTATATATAGAATTTTTAATATAGTTAAGTTATGTAATTTAAATATATTTGTGTATATGTAATCTTTATTTTATACTTATAACATTAAAAATATCTTTAAAACCTTTATTTTCATAATCATAATAATTTTAATGATATTGATAATACTAATAATAATAATAATAATAATAATAATAATAATAATAATAATAATAATAATAATAATAATAATAATAATAATAATAATAATAATAATAATAATAATAATAATGATGATGATGATAGTAAAGATGTTACTTTTAATGATACTATTAGTTTTAAAAAAAATGACAGGCTTGAAAATAATGTTACATTTAGTAATAATGGTATTACTAATAATACTAATACTGATAATAATAATAATTATAATAATTTTACTACTAATGATATTAGTGATAATGATAATACTAATAATAATAATAATGATATTGTTAAGAATGATATTTATGTTAATACTAATAATAATATTAATACTAATAATTATAAAAATGATACTAATACTATTATTAGTGAAAAAAAATAATGATTTGTATCATTTTCCTAATAATAATAATAATATTAATAGTAATAATCATAGTAATATTAGTAATACCTATATTAGTAACAATGATAATTCTAAAATTTCCATAATAATACTTTTAATGATATTGATAAGGATAACAATAATAATAATAATAATAATAATAATAATAATAATAATAATAATAATAATAATAACAACAACAACAATAACAATAATAATTTATAATAACAATAATAACAATAATAATAATAATAATAATAATAATAATAATAATAATAATAATAATAATAATAATAATAATAATAATAATAATAATAATAATAATAATAATAATAATGATTACTACCTTAAAGGCTCAAAAAGATAACAAATCGCCCAAGCCGGGACTCGAACCCACGACAACCCGCTAACCCGCAAACAACCTTAACCAATCAACCATCTATGTTTTTCTGATTAAAACACCCGATCATATTTATTTAACCATTATTATTTCTGTTTCTTTTCTTCCTTCTTCTTCAACAGATTACTTAGTCGACCAGGGAAACTCGAAGCATAATCAATATAACAAATTTAAGGTTGAAATTAAGATTTGAAAAGAGTACAGAAACATTTAGAGGTTTAGTGGATTCATTAAAACAATAAAAGGTTTAAAAAAAACTTGCTGTACAGAATCTATAAAACTCAACATGAACCATAATTCAAATTCGAAGTTTAAATGCGTTTTAGACAAAGATCAAAACATAAAAGATGTTTCAAATCCTTCCTAGAATCTAACTGAATTCTTAATTTAACTTAAATCCTCAAAACACGTTTGAATTTCAATGAAGAACAAAATTTGACTTTTAAAAATTGAAACTTTGGCCTCAAAATTAGAACTCGATAGGAAAAAATGGACTTTGAAATTTTGCAGATAGTTTAAATGGAAGATTTCAAACATAATTGCATTTAAGGATTTTAAATTTCATTACGAAATCGAGCTATAGTGAGTTGACTTCAAGAACAGGGCAGTCGACTAGGTGTTCTTCAAGTTTTGATTTAATTTGACAATTAGCAAGCTGTAAAAGGATCATTGAAATTTTTAATTGATAAAGTAAGTCGACTGGTGTCCTTTAACACTGAATGTGATTAAGTTTTATAGCATTTATAGGTCCACAAGCATTAATCGATCAGGTACAGAAAATATACAAAAAAAAAATTAAAAGAAGAATTGATGGCTAACTGAATTTGGTTGCATATGAGATTTGGATTCAATTTAGAGACCAGAAACAAAATTCACAATAGTATGATTGTGATGGAAAGCTGATTTGGATTCAAGCGTAAAGATTTTTATTCAATTTTTATTAATAATTACTAATTATAATTATATTTACAATAATCTAAATACAAATAATAATAATATTAATAATAATAATAAATATAATAATAATAATAAGTCACAATAACAAAAATTTTAGTGTAATTTGATAATATTAATAATAATAATATTATTAATGGTAATTATAATAATAATACTAATTATATTATTATTGATAATATTAATATTAGTAATAATATTATAATTTAAATGTCTCATATTTTATTTTTACATAGCAACATTAATGACACTGATATATATATATTAATATTACAATTTATCATGAACGTAATAATAACATTAATCCGACAACTATAATTTAACTTGCTTAATATCAATCGGAACAACAAACGCGTATTACAGTCATTTAATATTTATTTTTAAAATCTTCATTTTAATCACACTAAAATTTATTAGGATTTTATTAATTACAATTATAACAGTAATAATAATAATAGTAATATTAATAATACAAATATGGATACGAGTATTAATAATAATAGTAATAATTATATTATTACAATACTATATTTTAACTTGTAATTATTTACATATAAGTAAATATTATAAGTTTCTACATATAATAATTATAACTTATTACAATATTCATATAATAATTATGTATAGAAATTATATCTAATTATTTATATATATATACATATCTATTGTTCGTGAATCGTCGAAAATGGTCGAAGGTTAAATGAATATATGAACACAGTTCAAAGTTTTTGAGACTTCACATTATAGACTTTGCTTATCGTGTCGGAAACATTAAATCATATAAAGATTAAGTTTAAATTTGGTCGGAAATTTTCGGGTCGTCACAGTACCTACCCGTTAAAGAAATTTTGTCCCAAAATTTGATTGGGATGGTCTGTAACATCCTGCCTTTTTTCGTTTATTTTTCTGTTTAATTATTTAAAGTCCGTTATATGTTTATAACACCTCCTGTTAATACGCGTTTTAAATTATCTCGTTTAGGTAATTCACGCACCCGATTAAAACTTGAGAGACCAATCTTGCCATGTGACCAAACTTTTGACTAGGTCAAAGTGGTCAAACTACTCCCATCCATTCATCTTTTTCATTTTCATTTTTCCTTTTCTCTTCATACTTTCCATTTTTCTTTCAATTCTCCAAACAAAAGAATCATCATCTAAATCCAAGCTAGCGGGTGTCTCACAAAACAAATTACATATTTGGAATCCTTGCAACTTCCTCTTCGATTCCATACCGATTTCATTAAGTTTGGGTAACTTTCTAAAATCACTAGATTTTGTGTTCTTGATGTTTTTAACTTATAAAGTTGTTAATTAGTGTCTATGGCTCAAGTCTAACATGAATATATGATTTATATGTTCGATTTTGTTATTTGAATTAACTAACATGAACATAAACTTTGGTGTGTTTGATTTGGTGAGTTGGTTGTTTGAATGACGTTAAATGTTATAAATGCATGTATTAAATGTGTTCCTAACATCACTAGCTTCAATTTGACGTGTAGGTTGTTTTAGAAAACTTCATAAACATGATTAGTGATTTTGATGTTGTTGGTTAGGGTTTGATAGAATTGAATGTGAACATTTAATGCATTGAAAGCCATGAATTATTGTTAGTAAGTAGTTAGTTGTATTGTATGCTTGATTATCTACAAAAGGGCGTGTTTTATGTATGCATTAAATGCCCGAATCATAAATGTGCACTTGTAAAATTTGAAGCATTAAATGTGTGCATTGATTGATCATTTGATTTGAAAAGTCGATTATTGCAAATAATGTTTTCGGTTGGTGAAATGTGTTTAGTTGGGTTCCTTGTCAAATTAGCTTTCTAACGATATAAGGTGCGAGTTCTAAGCGTTAGCGGTTTGTAAAATATGCTTGAAAGAGTTTTGATTTGGGACTTGAACAATTGAGACTGACCAGGTACCAGCACACGACCAATGCCGCGACGCGGCAATCCTGGGTCGCGGCGCGACCTAAGCCGTGTCCAGGTTCTGACCTCCTTGGTCAAAATAAGAAAAATGTTTGGCACGCTATGGACCTCCGATTCACATGAGACTTGTTCTAACATGCTTATATATGAATAAAAACCTCAGAAAAATAGTTCGGGACCCGACCCGAACGTGTTGACTTTTTCATTGACTTTGACCGACCAAAGTTTGACTTTTTGTCAAACTTAACCAAATGATTATACAACCTTCCTAACTTGTTTCTATACTTGTATCTTGCATAAAACTTGAAAAATTGATTCACATGCTACATAATCGAGTCATAACGGGCCATATGACTAATTGAACATCTTTGACCTATCGTGTTTACCGTTATTGATACGACCTATTTGTTTAGGTCAAGACTAGCATTATCCTTTGCACACGTTACTTTGTGAAGTACTTTTCATACGTGCACTCAAGGTGAGATCATAGTCCCACTTTTACTCTTTTGAACTTACATTTGGGATGAAAAAACATAAACATTTCTTTTTAACTAAGTGAACACAAGTAGAGGAAAACAAATATTCTACATACGAGTTTAGAACAAAAATCCTCAATTCGATTATCATTAGTTACTCTTGCAGTGTGTAAGTGTAGGCGTGAACTTATGTTGTATGGCCATATGGGTTTGACAAACCCTCATCTCGGACGGTTCGCTACCGTCTACGGATGAAATATATTTTCGAGAAACAGTGTTGTTCTAGCACTATTAATGGGGTTCAACGGACGGAATGTTAAGCCTTGATAATTGGATGCTCGTGAATATTAACTTTTAGAATGTACTACTATTTCATCAATGTTGCAAATCTTGTGGTTCGACTTACTTTTACTCACTTACTTACTTAAACCTATGATTTCACCATCGTTTTCGTTGACAGATTTCTATGTTTTTCTCAGGTCTTTGAACGATATGTGAAACATGCTTCCGCTCATTATTTTGATACTTGCAATGGATGTCGAGTATATGTGCATACATGGAGCGTCTTTTGAATACTTTAAACTGTGTCGCACGTGTTTCATTTGTACTTTAAACATCGTTATGTACTATGTGACGCCCCGTACTAAATCATCATGTACGGACCATCATCAACAGGATCATTACAAGGTTAAGTACTATATGCGTTTTCAAAACAGAGTTTGCATTCATTAAAAAAGTGACGTCAGAACAAACGTCGAATGTTTAACAATCCAAAAGTAAGCTTCACTAAGTAGAAGCATTAAATAAGTGTACGTGACCACAAAGGTCGTTACATGACATAGTTCCCAAAAGTACATAAGTTTGAATGCAAGATAAGTAGTCATGCGATAACAACTCTAAGCAGCGGGTTCTACAGCACGACTAGTATGATAGCGGAAGCGACTTCAAGCACCTGAGAAATACACGCTTAAAAAGGTCAACACAAAGGTTGGTGAGCTATAGTTTAAGTATAACAGTAATGTAAGTAGGCCACGAGATTTCAGTGCTACAACGAGCGTTCAAAAGTATGTAAAAGTATATGCTTAACCGCGGGCACCCGGTAACTAACTTAACATTTATGTACCCCCTGAAAGTGCACATGGCAAGTACGTATAACCTCGAAGTATTAAACACTCGTTAAATGCTAGCGCGACTAGCTCGAGTGGGGATGTCAAACCCTATGGATCCATATCTAAGATTCGCGTTCGCGGTTCAAAAACCAATGATTAAACGTTACCGAGCTAAAGGGAATGTTTTTGCCGTTGTATAACCCACACATATATAAGTTTAAGTACTCGTGCCTAGTATGTAAAACATAAAATCCGCAAGTATTCTCAGTTCCCAAAATAAGTTAAAGTAAAAAGGGAATGCTATAACTCACAATGATAAGTAGCGGTAAAATAGTAGTAATGTAGAGTCGGGAAAGTGTGCAAGTAATCGGTCCAAAAGTACTCAACCTAAGTCAAATAGTACTAAGTCAGTAGCTTGTCTTAAAAGGTTTATAAGTATGTAAATAAGGTCATAAGGGTCATCATCAATCATCATCAAACGAAAGGTATAGGTATGTTTCGTTCATAAAAGAAGTTTTAAACAAAGGCTGACTTCGGTCAGTCACCACGGTCTCTATACCTACTGAAATAAGGTGAGACCAGTGGCCATGGCTCCGTCTATGAGTCGCTTAAGTGTGGTTAAAATTACAGAAGCTAACTCGTCTTCGTTTGACCGTGACAACGGTATAAGTGCGAGTAGGTCTGAAATTCCTGCACAACGTTAAATGACCTAGTGACGATCGGAGGGCCATAAATCCTAAACCGTAACTCGTATTAAGACGAGTCCTAAACGAAAAATTATCTACTCGAACAGAAATAACTGGATATCGCAGTTACAGTAGCCCAGGTGTTCGGGTCTGACTCAGAAAACAGTAAACAGAAAACAGAAACAGGAAACAGAAAAGTAAATGGACCTAGTGACGATCGGAGGGCCGTAGACTCTAAACCGTAACTCGTATGAAGACGAGTCTTACATGAAAAGTTATCTACTCGAAAATTTCTATCCAAAAATCCAGGTTAGATCAGCCCAGACCTACTGGTCTATTACGAATTCAGCTGATCAGAAAGTTGGACAGAAACAGTAAGTTTTAAATGGATTCCGGTGGTTTGGTGCTTGATGCTCATCACGGTTCTCATCCTTGATGCATATAGCTTCAAGTGCACAACTCGTTGATGTGTTAGCATCATCTTGACCAAGGTTTGACCATCATAATCCTTGTGTGAGTCTATGATATGAAGCACAACTCACTTTAGAGTTGCATGAAGTTTGATGAACCAAAGTTGCATCAAGGTCATAGATTCAACATATGCATGCAATGTAAAAGTAATATTGAACTATAAATTTGAAAATAAACTAATTACACAAGTAGTAAGTTCATGGGTTTCATACTTTTAAAGATTCAAGCCTAAGTCTTGATCTTTAGAAAGTAAACTTTTAAGTTTACTTCATGAACACAAGTATGTTTTTAGAACTTATGAACTTACAATCTTTTAACAAATATGTAGAGCATAAACTAGGGAGTTTAGCTCTTGCATGTTCTTGTATGAACAAGATAAATGAAGAATCAAACTAGAAAGTTTGCTTCTTAGTAAATAGTATGTAACAACAAAGACTAGTATCCAAAACAACAATAAGCAAGTAACAATAACAAGAACAAAGGGGAAAGAAGAGAGAAAAGTTGCTCATGATACTTACAAGAAGGAGAGAAAAGTGAGAGAGAATGCAATGCAAGTAGTGTGTGTTTTGAGAATGAGAGGAATGCAAGTAAACTAGTAATAAGTAGTCAAAGAAATTTGAAACCAAAACAAGCTCCAAGGCCACTTTGGCTGTGAGCCTAGGGTGCCACAAAGGGGGAATCATTTGCTACTTTTAAGACTTGGAATAAGTGTGTTGGCTAAATAAGTTAAATGCATGGAGATGTGGTTTGCATGTTTGAAGTAGCATGTCCCCCATTAAGCTATGATTAAAGGGGTGTTTTGGTTCGGTTTTAGCAAGGGGAAAGAAGAGAGAAAAGTTGCTCATGATACTTACAAGAAGGAGAGAAAAGTGAGAGAGAATGCAATGCAAGTAGTGTGTGTTTTGAGAATGAGAGGAATGCAAGTAAACTAGTAATAAGTAGTCAAAGAAATTTGAAACCAAAACAAGCTCCAAGGCCACTTTGGCCGTGAGCCTAGGGTGCCACAAAGGGGGAATCATTTGCTACTTTTAAGACTTGGAATAAGTGTGTTGGCTAAATAAGTTAAATGCATGGAGATGTGGTTTGCATGTTTGAAGTAGCATGTCCCCCATTAAGCTATTTAATACATATTTAATCTTAACATTTTGCTAGCATATAAGTGGGCTTACATGTTCACTAAGGGTGAGTAGGGTGGGCTCTTTTAAGTCCATTAACACAAATAAGGCCCAAGTTCCATTGATTTACAAATTAATCCAACAAGAGCCCAAGTAATTAATTAGTAGCCATAATTAATTAAAATAATTAATAAAATTAATTATGAATGTAAATAATACTTGGAATTATTATTCGTGCAAGTTCCGGGTGTCACAAAGACGTTTCGGGCAATTAAAGAATCAAGTACGGGCAATCATGGCAACAAGTAAATGTAATAACATACATTCGTTTAATCATACGTATTAATAATAATAATTATTAATAAAATAATGTTGGAAAATCCAGGGTCGTTACATTACCCACCTGTTAAAGAAAATTTCGTCCCGAAATTTTAAGCTGAATCTGAAGGTGATGGCGGAGGTGGGAACAGGTGAGGATACTTCTGTCTCATGCGGTCCTCTCGTTCCCAAGTAAACTCAGGTCCTCGTTTGGAATTCCATCGAACTCGGACGATCGGAATCCTATTGTGTTTCAACTCCTTGACTTCTTTTTCCATGATTTCAACGGGCTCTTCCACAAAGTGGAGTTTGTCATCGATAGTAAGTTCTTCCAATGGTATGATAAGTTTAGGTGGAGCTAGACACTTCTTCAAGTTTGACACGTGGAAGGTAGGATGAACTGAACTCAATTGTGCTGGAAGATCAAGACGATAAGCAACGGGTCCAACACGTTCCAAAATTTCAAAAGGACCAATGTACCGCGGGTTTAACTTTCCGCGCTTCCCAAAACGAATCACACCCTTCCAAGGTGCAACCTTCAACATAACACGATCACCAACGTTGAATTCAAAGTCTTTACGTTTAAGATCAGCATAACTCTTTTGGCGGTCACGGGCTACCTTGAGTCTGTTTTGAATCTGAGCAATCTTTTCTGATGTTTCATGGACTATCTCGGGCCCGGTGAGTTGCACTTCACCTAGTTCGGCCCAACAAAGAGGAGAACGGCACTTGCGGCCATACAATGCTTCAAAAGGTGCAGCTTTAATGCTCGAGTGATAACTGTTGTTGTAAGAGAATTCGGCGAGTGGCAAATGCCTTTCCCAGGCCTTTCCAAAATCAATAACACATGCACGTAGCATGTCCTCCAAGGTTTGAATTGTTCGTTCACTTTTCCCGTCAGTCTGAGGGTGATATGCAGTGCTCATGTCAAGACGTGTTCCCATGGCTTCTTGCAAAGAACGCCAAAATCTTGAAGCAAATCGAGGATCGCGATCGGAGATGATCGATAAGGGTATACCGTGTCGTGATACAACCTCTTTAATATAAAGTTGAGCAAGTCTCTCCATTGTATCGGTTTCTTTCATTGCTAAGAAATGTGCGGTCTTGGTAAGACGGTCAACAATAACCCAAATGGTATCGTATCCGCCCACTGTCTTTGGCAGTTTGGTGATAAAGTCCATAGTTATCATCTCCCACTTCCATTGTGGGATTTTCGGCTGTTGAAGTAACCCAGAAGGTTTTTGATGCTCGGCTTTAACCTTTGAGCAAGTCAAACACTTACTAACATAAGCTGCAACGTCTTTCTTGAGATTCGGCCACCAATATTGTTCTTTAATATCATGGTACATCTTGCCCGCTCCGGGATGAATCAAATATCTTGACTTGTGAGCTTCATCCAATATGAGGCTCCGTAAGTCTCCATAGCGTGGTACCCAAATTCTTCCGGCATAACATCGGAGTCCGGATTCTTTAACCTCGAATTTAGAGACGTGAATGTTCAAATATTCATATCGTAAGTGCTTCTCTATGAGAGCATGTTCTTGGGCTGCTTGGATTTGGTTCTGGAGATTGGAATGAATCGTGATGTTCAATGCTCGAACGCGAAGAGGTGCCGACCTCTCCTTTCGGCTTAAGGCGTCAGCAACAACGTTGGCCTTACCCGGATGATAGCGAAGTTCACACTTGTAATCATTTAGCGTCTCAATCCACCTTCGTTGTCTCATATTCAAATGTTTCTGATCGAATATATGCTGGAGACTCTTGTGATCGGTGAAGATAGTGCATTTAGTTTCATAAAGGTAGTGCCTCCACAATTTGAGCGCGAAGACAACGGCTCCAAGTTCAAGATCGTGTGTAGTATAGTTTCGTTCGTGGATCTTAAGTTGACGAGAAGCATAGGCGATGACCTTCGTGCGTTGCATAAGCACACAACCATAACCAGTTTTCGAGGCGTCGCAGTAAACAACAAAATCGTCATTACCCTCAGGAAGTGATAGGATAGGCGCGGTGGTTAACTTCCGTTTCAAGAATTGAAACGCTTTCTCTTGCTCATCTCCCCAAACGAATTTCTTTCCTTTGTGAGTGAGTGCGGTTAGCGGGCGTGAAATCAGAGAGAAACCTTCGATAAACCTTCGGTAATAACCGGTAAGACCCAAAAATTGGCGGATGTGAGTCGGAGTAGTGGGGGTCTCCCACTTGCTGATAGCTTCGATCTTGGCGGGATCAACTTTGATGCCCTGGTCACTCACAACATGACCCAAAAACTGAACTTCCTTCAACCAGAATTCACACTTGGAAAACTTTGCGTAAAGTTGCTCACGTCTCAAAAGTTCAAGTACTAATCGGAGATGATGCTCGTGTTCTTCTTCGCTCTTAGAGTAGATGAGGATATCATCTATGAAGACTATAACAAATTTGTCCAAGTACGGCTTGCAAACACGGTTCATAAGGTCCATAAATACAGCAGGTGCATTGGTTAGACCGAATGGCATTACAAGAAACTCATAATGACCATAGCGGGTTCTAAATGTAGTTTTCATCACGTCGCTTTCTTTCACCCTCAACTGGTGATAGCCCGATCGCAAATCGATCTTTGAGTAAACACACGATCCTTGCAGTTGGTCAAAAAGATCGTCAATTCGTGGAAGAGGATACCGATTCTTGATTGTTAATTTGTTGAGCTCACGGTAGTCGATACACATTCAGAAGGATCCATCCTTCTTCTTCACAAACAATACAGGTGCGCCCCACGGCGAAGAACTCGGTTGAATAAACCCTCGATCAAGTAATTCTTGTAGTTGGCTTTGCAATTCTTGCATCTCGGAAGGTGCAAGTCTATAAGGTGCGCGAGCTACAGGTGCAGCTCCTGGCATTAAGTCAATCTGAAACTCTACTGCCCTTGGTGGCGGCAATCCAGGCAATTCTTCGGGAAAGACATCGGAGAACTCGTTCACAATACGCACATCTTCCACTTTCTTCTCCTCGGTTCCTACGGTTTTCACATGAGCTAGGACAGCAAAACGTCCCTTCTTCATTATCTTTTGCGCCTTCACGCAACTAATGAGGTTCAGTTGCGAGGTACATCTCTCGCCATAAATGGTTAGTGGCTCACCGTCTCCTTGGGGTATACGAAGAGCTTTGTCTCCACAAATAATCTCGGCTCTTATCTTAGTCAACCAATCCATGCCAACAATAACATCAAAACTTCCCAACTTAATGGGTATCAAGTCTATCTCAAAGTCTACACCGGCTATGTTGATAATAGCCCCTCGGCCAATTTGGTCAACTTTTTCACGTTTTCCGTTGGCTACCTCGACAAGCATACTTTCCTTTAAAGGAACTAACGACCAATCTAACTTATCACAAAAATGTCTACACACATAGCTCCTATCGGCACCAGTATCAAATAGGACAGAAGCTAAAATATTGTTGATTTTGAATATACCTGTCACCAAGTCGGGGTTGTCGCGTGCGTCCCTTGCATTAACATTGAAGGCTCTAGCACGTGGTGGTCCTCCATATTTACGCTTGTTTGGGCACTCGTTCCTGAAATGGCCCGTCTTTCCACACTCATAACATTTCCTAGGCCCATTGTTGTTGTGGTTCGGCTTCACGTTCAAAGTAGTAACCTTACAATCCTTACCAACATGCCCAGTCCGTTGGCATTTCTCACAGACAACATTGCAATACCCGGTGTGGTGCTTATAACACCTCTTGCATTGTGGTAAAGTTCCTTTGTAGTTCGGGTTGGAGCTGTTGTTGTTGTTGGGGTTGGTGTTGTTGTTGTTTTGCCTGAAACCTTCATGTCGCTTTGTCGGGTTTTGATCATAGTTTCTACCTCGGTTGTTGTTGTTGTGGTTGTTGTCCCATTTCCTCTTCTCGCCACTACCAGTTTCAAACTTAGCCTTCTCCGGCTCGTCAAGGATGATTTGATTCAAGAGAGTATGCGCCATGCGCATTGCTTCGGGAACACTTGGTGGCTTGGATGAGGTAACATTGCCCTTGATGGACTTAGGAAGTCCCGAGAAGTATTTTTCCAAGCGCTTAAATTCGGGGGTGACCATGGTCGGGCACATAAGAGCCAACTCCAAAAACCTACGATTGTAACTGTTAAGGTCGTTCCCTACGGTCTTTAATTGCATAAATTCAATTTCCATCTTTTGGATTTCGGTCCTCGGACAGTATTCCTCGATCATAGCAGATTTAAATTCTTCCCAAGGCGTAGCATACGCCTCATCAATTCCTTGCGCTTGGGCCATGGTATTCCACCATGTAAGCGCGCCATCGGAAAGCGTGCAAGATGCAAATTTCGTTTTGTTAGCCTCAGAGCAATTGCTAACCCTGAATACCGATTCTAACTTTTCGAACCATCTTGTGAGACCGACTGGTCCCTCAGTGCCACTGAAGTAGTGCGGTTTACAGCTTTGGAATTCCTTATATGTACACCCAATTTGGACGGGTGGAACAACCGGTGGTGGTGGTGGTGGAGCTTGGGGTTGCCTTTCAGCTAGAGCAGCAGCAACACGCTCGTTAATCATTTCTTCAATTTGTGCTGCGGTAGGGGTTGATCTCCCGTTGGCCATGATGTTCTAAACAAACATTTTTTTTTTTACTCAAGTCAAAATCCAGTATGCAATTAATAATAATATAGTGTATAACAATCAACATGAAAACAGCACAACACATGTTGATTAAGTAACGCAAGCAGATATAAGTACCACAAAACCATGATAATGTAAATAGAACACTTGTGCAAAAAGTAAACAACACAAATTTCCATTCATTAAAGATAATAAGTTCCATACATTACAATAAGTTCGTACGATACATAAGTGAAATATGAAATTCCAAAAGAGATTACAATACAGAATCTAATACAAAGTCCTACGGTGATGGTGGGTGCAAGATGTCCAAGACCTGAGCCAACTGCTCCTCAAGCTCAGTAACTCGGGCCTGAAGAATCTCAATCTCCCGCCTCAGTCCCTCATTAGAGGAAGATGGTGGGGCAGGTGGTGCTGGCGGTGCAGGTGGTGCTGGTGGTGCTGAAGTAGATGGTCCGGCTCTGGGTGGAGATGGTAATATCAGTGGGTCAGCAGGGTACGGCACCAGCCGTTTACGAGCAGTAATCCTCCGACGCCGACCAAAAGCGTCAGTGATAGTACGACCCGGAATAATGCCAGCGAAGCGATATCGCTTCTTCGGCGGGGTAGAGGGTGCCTGAATTGGTCTGTCAGCGGGATCCTCCTCATCACTGGAGTCATCAGATGTGGTGTCGTCTGAGGGAGCATCGGTGGAAGACCCGTCGTCTGAATCATGTGGTGGTGACACGGGTGGCTCAACTGGATATCCGAAGGCGGCCAACATCTGTCGGTGTCGGCCTGGCGTAATCACTGCTAGGTATCCGTCGGGAGTGCGTCGGCAGGGAGTGCGCCAGTGATTACGAAAAGGGCCCTCCCCGAACTCCGCGGGGATCTCCATACCACCAATGCGAGCCAGTTGCCTCGGGGGTCTGGAAGAAGACGCTGGGGCAGGTGCACTAGAGCTAGCTCCGGAAGTGGAAGCGCCGGGATCGCCAGGGGGTGTCGGGGCCGAAATATCGGCAGCAGCAGCAGCAGCAGCAGGTATAGCAGTAGGTGGGACAACGGGGTCTGAGCCTGTACTGCCCGGAATGCCAGCAGGTGGAATGTCCGACATCTGAGCAAGGAAAAATAAATTTTTCCATGTCAGTAAGTCATAAAGCACGCAAATAATTGGCCATTAGTTTAAATCATGTATAACAGTAACTAGCATGGCAATAACAGCAAATCGTATGAAAGTAGCATGCAATCGAAAGCAAATAATAGCATGCAGTAGTGAAAACATGTAGTAACATACGGCATATAGCAGTAAAGGTAAGCAGCAACATGTAGTAAACACAGCGGAAACAAGTAAACTAGCAAGTTGTAGATTAGTCCTATTAGTGAATCCTACTCGGGTCGGTCTTAGACTCACTAATGCATCCTAATTCCCTACAACCAACGCTCTGATACCAAATGTGACGCCCCGTACTAAATCATCATGTACGGACCATCATCAACAGGATCATTACAAGGTTAAGTACTATATGCGTTTTCAAAACAGAGTTTGCATTCATTAAAAAAGTGACGTCAGAACAAACGTCGAATGTTTTACAATCCAAAAGTAAGCTTCACTAAGTAGAAGCATTAAATAAGTGTACGTGACCACAAAGGTCGTTACATGACATAGTTCCCAAAAGTACATAAGTTTGAATGCAAGATAAGTAGTCATGCGATAACAACTCTAAGCAGCGGGTTCTACAGCACGACTAGTATGATAGCGGAAGCGACTTCAAGCACCTGAGAAATACACGCTTAAAAAGGTCAACACAAAGGTTGGTGAGCTATAGTTTAAGTATAACAGTAATGTAAGTAGGCCACGAGATTTCAGTGCTACAACGAGCGTTCAAAAGTATGTAAAAGTATATGCTTAACCGCGGGCACCCGGTAACTAACTTAACGTTTATGTACCCCCTGAAAGTGCACATGGCAAGTGCGTATAACCTCGAAGTATTAAACACTCGTTAAATGCTAGCGCGACTAGCCCGAGTGGGGATGTCAAACCCTATGGATCCATATCTAAGATTCGCGTTCACGGTTCAAAAACCAATGATTAAACGTTACCGAGCTAAAGGGAATGTTTTTGCCGTTGTATAACCCACACATATATAAGTTTAAGTACTCGTGCCTAGTATGTAAAACATAAAATCCGCATGTATTCTCAGTTCCCAAAATAAGTTAAAGTAAAAAGGGAATGCTATAACTCACAATGATAAGTAGCGGTAAAATAGTAGTAATGTAGAGTCGGGAAAGTGTGCAAGTAATCGGTCCAAAAGTCCTCAACCTAAGTCAAATAGTACCAAGTCAGTAGCTTGTCTTAAAAGGTTTATAAGTATGTAAATAAGGTCATAAGGGTCATCATCAATCATCATCAAACGAAAGGTATAGGTATGTTTCGTTCATAAAAGAAGTTTTAAACAAAGGCTGACTTCGGTCAGTCACCACGGTCTCTATACCTACTGAAATAAGGTGAGACCAGTGGCCATGGCTCCGTCTATGAGTCGCTTAAGTGTGGTTAAAATTACAGAAGCTAACTCGTCTTCGTTTGACCGTGACAACGGTATAAGTGCGAGTAGGTCTGAAATTCCTGCACAACGTTAAATGACCTAGTGACGATCGGAGGGCCATAAATCCTAAACCGTAACTCGTATTAAGACGAGTCCTAAACGAAAAATTATCTACTCGAACATAGCTAACTGGATATCACAGTTACAGTAGCCCAGGTGTTCGGGTCTGACTCAGAAAACAGTAAACAGAAAACAGAAACAGGAAACAGAAAAGTAAGTGGACCTAGTGACGATCGGAGGGCCGTAGACTCTAAACCGTAACTCGTATGAAGACGAGTCTTACATGAAAAGTTATCTACTCGAAAAGTTCTATCCAAAAATCAAGGTTAGATCATCCCAGACCTACTGGTCTATTACGAATTCAGCTGATCAGAAAGTTGGACAGAAACAGTATGTTTTAAATGGATTCCGGTGGTTTGGTGCTTGATGCTCATCACGGTTCTCATCCTTGATGCATATAGCTTCAAGTGCACAACTCGTTGATGTGTTAGCATCATCTTGACCAAGGTTTGACCATCATAATCCTTGTGTGAGTCTATGATATGAAGCACAACTCACTTTAGAGTTGCATGAAGTTTGATGAACCAAAGTTGCATCAAGGTCATAGATTCAACACATGCATGCAATGTAAAAGTAATATTGAACTATAAATTTGAAAATAAACTAATTACACAAGTAGTAAGTTCATGGGTTTCATACTTTTAAAGATTCAAGCCTAAGTCTTGATCTTTAGAAAGTAAACTTTTAAGTTTACTTCATGAACACAAGTATGTTTTTAGAACTTATGAACTTACAATCTTTTAACAAATATGTAGAGCATAAACTAGGGAGTTTAGCTCTTGCATGTTCTTGTATGAACAAGATAAATGAAGAATCAAACTAGAAAGTTTGCTTCTTAGTAAATAGTATGTAACAACAAAGACTAGTATCCAAAACAACAATAAGCAAGTAACAATAACAAGAACAAGTAACAACAATTAAATGATGATGATTAAAGGGGTGTTTTGGTTCGGTTTTAGCAAGGGGAAAGAAGAGAGAAAAGTTGCTCATGATACTTACAAGAAGGAGAGAAAAGTGAGAGAGAATGCAATGCAAGTAGTGTGTGTTTTGAGAATGAGAGGAATGCAAGTAAACTAGTAATAAGTAGTCAAAGAAATTTGAAACCAAAACAAGCTCCAAGGCCACTTTGGCCGTGAGCCTAGGGTGCCACAAAGGGGGAATCATTTGCTACTTTTAAGACTTGGAATAAGTGTGTTGGCTAAATAAGTTAAATGCATGGAGATGTGGTTTGCATGTTTGAAGTAGCATGTCCCCCATTAAGCTATTTAATACATATTTAATCTTAACATTTTACTAGCATATAAGTGGGCTTACATGTTCACTAAGGGTGAGTAGGGTGGGCTCTTTTAAGTCCATTAACACAAATAAGGCCCAAGTTCCATTGATTTACAAATTAATCCAACAAGAGCCTAAGTAATTAATTAGTAGCCATAATTAATTAAAATAATTAATAAAATTAATTATGAATGTAAATAATACTTGGAATTATTATTCGTGCAAGTTCCGGGTGTCACAAAGACGTTTCGGGCAATTAAAGAATCAAGTACGGGCAATCATGGCAACAAGTAAATGTAATAACATACATTCGTTTAATCATACGTATTAATAATAATAATTATTAATAAAATAATGTTGGAAAATCCAGGGTCGTTACATACTAGTTATGGAAACTACTTTTGTAAACTTTGAAACATCCACACTTATGAAATGAATGCGACATATTTTCGGTCAAACTTTGTCTTAAAGACTTATGACCATGTAATGGGACCTACGTAGACAGCGCCGTCAAACATGATTTGGTTGGGTCGCTACATGGTCATGGCTGACAATAAGTATGTTTTCATGACTCATATGAGTTGATAAATAGAGATTTATCATTATTGAGTAATATGGATAAAACAATTCGATTATACGAAGCGTATGAGTGAAGTTATCACAAAAGAGTGAAATGAATAAATGCAGATTCGTCTTAACCAGTGACGTAGTCACGGTTGATTTCTGGAATTTAAGGATTTAGATGAAATCTTCGTAATAAGATTTGATTCTCCGGTGATTAAGGAAATTAGGATAGGATCCTCTTTGATTAAATACAATAATCTGTCTTGATTGTTCTATCTGATATTTCACTATAAATTCCACTCTCTTCATTTCCTTTATATTTTAGAGATCCATACTTTTGTTTTCTCTTCCCGATTTTAAGTCAAGCGAATAATGTTCCAGAATTCGTAGGTATGAAGTTCGAATGAACATGACTAATGTTCTAAGAGAGAAATTGTAATAGTAAGATCTTGATTGGTTAAATTACCAGAATTCAAAAGAAAAGATAGAAATATCAAGAAAATATTTTCTTGATATGTTTGGAGGTTAAGTAGAATGAAAGAGTTATGTAACATGGTACATGATGACGTTATGATCTGTGAATCATCACGTACCATTAGAAAATCAACATGACTTACTGTAATATAATCACGTTGATCAAGTGTCATTATATTATACTAACTCATGCTTCAATTCCCAACACTACTTCAAAACATTCATATTTTAAATTCGAAGGTTTACAGAATATAGAAACTAAACAGTTTCCTTTATGATGTAATATAGATAGCGCGAAGAGATAAATGATTTCAGATAAGAATAGTTATGAAAATATCTTCAAAAATATCGAGGATATTTATAATGAAAATACGATGATATCTTAGAATTTCTAATTTCGATGGATGATGAAGAAGATTTGTCCGTAAAGGTGTAGATTCATGAGCAAGGTATTTGTTAATGACTTCAGTAGATACAGAATTATTTGGATTCTTTGAAGGCAGGTTAAGTCTTTGTGATTTGTCCACAGCCTCCTTCATGGTTTGCTCAATCCGTTTTTCAGTTTCAAACCTTCTCTTTTTTTTCTGAGCTTTGCCAACACATTAATCTTTATCATCAAACTTTTGACTGTTAAGGTCGTTTATAGTTTTTGCTGCTTCATCAGCATTTTCAACATTCCGAGTATTGATTCGTAGACTGGGTGTTTTTTCAGAATTTCAGAATAGAAGATCATAGTTCTAAGAGATAAATGTTAAATGTATACATATAACTGTTGATGTAGAAATGTTGCGAGATTCAAAATACTGATTGTTGATTTTTGGTAACTAGTATGGCAATTCTCGTTATAAGATGTGGATGAGTATATGAATAGGTTTTAACAAACAAATATAATGGTTCTTCGGAGAGACTTAAGCCAATAAGTAATGAAGCTGCTGGTAAGTTTACTGCTAATGTGATGGGTTATAAAAGGTTCCCCGGTAACGATGACGAAAAGGCAAACGTATATATCAAGGTTATAATAAGGCAAATCCGAATGAAAAGTCGAAATTGATTTGCTGGAGTTGTGACAAAATTAGCTATATTGAAAAGGGATTGAAAACTTATTTTCGATAATAACAACGCCAAAGGAGTTAGCACAGATACGTGTCAAACGTTTACTCAGGTTCCGAGAGTTTTTCAGGTGCATAACTATATGCATAAATCTTTCCTTCCGTAGATGAAGTGCGGTTGGTTCATCCCCTCGATTGAGGTGTTTTCAAGAATTATGAAAGGTTTGAACGCAGATTGTAATCGTCAAGATACAAATGAGGTTTAAAATGAAATCAAGTGGCAAACTTGAAGAATTGTTTAGTTTCATATGTTATAATCAATATTTTAATTCATTTTAATTGTCCAATGTTGGTAGTCCACAGTTAGTAGTCCACAGTTAGCAATTCAATAATTTATATAGTTTAATATATAATATTCGAATTAATTAATACGTATCGTGACCCATTGTATACATGTCTCAGACTCGATCACAACTCAAAGTATATATATTATTTGAGAATCAACATCAACCCTGAATAGCTAACTCGAGCATTACTGCATATAATGTGTCTATGGTTATTCCAAATAATATATATAGATGACGTCAATATGATATGTCAAAACATTGTATACGTGTCCCGATATTTAAAGTGCGTAAAATAAATAATAAAAATTAAATGACGATAAATAAAATTGCGAGAATTTAAATTGTGATTAATAAATTGTGATAATTAAATTGCGATAAATAAATTGCGATAAATAAAATGTAATACGGAATTAACAGTTAGCTAGGAACAGTTAGCTAGGAATAGTTGACGTGGATTCTTAACAAAATTTCTCATAAATAATTTGTTTGTTTCTAACAAATTTATTTTGTCTGATGTTTTCTTCATTATGCCACTTGTTGGATTCTGATAGATCAAGATCCAAATATGAAATTGAATGAAAATGGTTATTCTGAGGTGAACGGATACGTATATCTGTGGATGTAAGTAGGATAGTAAATGACTGTTGAATCAGATTCGAAGAATGTACAGTGTAACTTATTAATGTGAAATCTAAATATTCCTCGGGTATTACCTACCTGTTAAAATATTTTCACCATTAACAGTTTATACAAAAGAATTTTTAATTATAATCTTTATAAAAACATATATACATATATATTTTCTTCAGATATAATCATGGATTTAATGAGTCAATATGATATTAAACTCATTTGATTTACCATTAAAACAGAATATATAATCTCTAAAACATTAGAGATTACATAATCTCCATGTCGAATGAAGATAAATGATGTAGAACGTCATGTAGGACGAAGATAATCGATGTAGGACATCACGTAGTATGATGATTATGCTGGAGGTACAGACTGTGAGTTTGAGGCGTGTAGTGTTGAGGCTTGTGCTGTAGATGTTGTTGGTGGTACTGGTGTTGCCGGTGCTGTTGCTGAAGCTGGTAGGTTTTGCACCACGTTTTCCAAATGGATTACTCGAGCGCGAAGCTCGTTGACTTCTTCCATTATTCCGGGATGATTGTCGGTCGGAACGAGCAGATGAATAAGGTTTAGAATTTTTGGATAGAATATAATCATGTCGAGCTACTCTAGAAATGAGGCTAAAAATGGTGTTTCAGATAGGTTCGTCGGTAAGTGCTTCAAGTACTTCACCAAAAGGTGAATTCGGTTGGTGGAAAGGATCGCCTTCTTCTCGTCTCCATTGATTAAGTCGACTAAGAAACCATCCCAATTCATCCAGAATTGGTGATGGCTGATTGGTTGATTCATTCCGATTATACTGCTTTCGGAGCTCGAGTGAAACTCCATATCGAAATTCGAGGGACTTGAACTAGTGGCGAATTCCATTTCGTACGATTGGGTAAAGGATTTTTCGATAGGCAATGATTTCCGGCTATCGGATGATATTCTAATTACATAGAATATCTATATATATAGAGAGCAAAGGATTTCGTAGATTACGGAGGAATTTACGGAATATATTAGGCAAAGTTTACAGTAACAGGTATGCTAAGATATGAATTAGCAGATACGCTAAGATATGAATTTTTGTCTATACACTATTCATGCAATCAATGCAGTAAGATGTGTCTAGACTAAGAATGATAAGTAAGTGATTCCCTAACAATGATAAGCAGGTAATTTTCGACACGAAATGATAAGCAAAAATTTTGACATGCAGACACGGTCGAAGTCCAGACCCACTAATTCATCTAAACAACTATCAGTTAGACACACTAATGCAAGACCTGGTTTGCTAAGACTACCGCTCTGATACCAACTTTAATGACCCGTCCTAATCCATCTGGACGAATACATTACATTTGGTTACATCGCGAGGTACTTGACCTCTATATGATACATTTTACAAACATTGCATTCGTTTTTAAAAGCAACCTTTCATTACATCGAAAGTTGATGGCATGCATACCATTTCATAATATATCCAACTATAATTAACTTAATAATAATCTTGATGAACTCAACGACTCGAATGCAACGTCTTTTAAAATATGTCATGAATGACTCCAAGTAATATCTCTAAAATGAGCAAACGCACAGCGAAAGATTTCATTCATACATGAGAATAAACATACTTTAAAGTGTCAAATAAAAGGTTGGTGAGTTCATTAGTTTATCATAAACAATCATTTCCAATTATATAATAGACCACAAGATTTTCATTTCCATTTCTCATAAACATACATCTCGTATCAGCCATTTCGCAAACTGCTTAGAGATAAAAATCATTCATATGGATTGAACACCTGGTAATCGACCTTAACAAGATGCATATAGAATATCCCCATCATTCCGGGACAACTTCGGACATGATAAATTCGAAGTACTAAAGCATTCGCGACATGGATGGGGCTTGTTGGGCCCGATAGATCTATCTTTAGGATTCGCGTTAATTAGGGTGTCTTTTCCCTAATTCTTAGATTACTAGACTAAAAGGGGCATATTCGGTTTAATAATTCAACCATAGAATGTAGTTTCGATTACTTGTGTCTATTTCGTAAAACATTTATAAAAGCAGCGCATGTATCCTCAGTCCCAAAAATATATATTGCAAAAGCATTTAAAAATGGAGCAAATGAAACTCACGATCCAATATTTTGTAGTAAAAATATTCATACGACGAAACTGAACAATGCAGGGTTGGCCTCGGATTCACGAACCCATATCATTTGTATATATATATTAAAACATAGTCTTGTAATCGAATAATTCTATTTATTATTATTAATGATGTATTTGTTATATTTAATAATTTATAAGTTTCATTATTTATTTATATATTTTCATTTTTATATATAGAATTTTTAATATAGTTAAGTTATGTAATTTAAATATATTTGTGTATATGTAATCTTTATTTTATACTTATAACCTTAACAATATCTGTAAAACCTTTATTTTCATAATCATAATAATTTTATTGATATTGATAATACTAATAATAATAATAATAATAATAATAATAATAATAATAATAATAATAATAATAATAATAATAATAATGATAATAATAATAATAATAGTAGTAATAATAATAATAATAATAATAATAATAATAATAATAATAATAATAATAATAATAATAATAATAATAATAATAATAATAATAATAATAATAATAATGATAGTAAAGATGTTACTTTTAATGATACTATTAGTTTTAACAAAAACGACAGGTTTAAAAATAATGTTACTTTTAGTAATAATGGTATTACTAATAATACTAATACTGATAATAATAATAATAATAATAATAATAATAATAATAATCAGTTTTACTACTAATGATATTAGTGATAATGATAATACTAATAATAATAATGATATTGTTAAGAATGATATTTATGTTAATACTAATAATTATAAAAATGATACTAATACTATTATTAGTGAAAAATAATAATGATTTGTATCATTTTCCTAATAATAATAACAATATTAATAGTAATAATCATAGTAATATTAGTAATACCTATATTAGCAACAATGATAATTCTAAAATTTCCATAATAATACTTTTAATGATATTGATAAGGATAACAATAATAATAATAATAATAATAATAATAATAATAATAATAATAATAATAATAATAATAATAATAATAATAATAATAATAATAATAATAATAATAATAATATTAACAATAACAATAATAATTTATAATAAAAATAACAATAATAATAATAATAATAATAATAATAATAATAATAATAATACAAATAATAATAATAATAATAATAATAATAATAATAATAATAATAATAATAATAATAATAATAATAATAATAATAATAATAATAATAATAATAATAATAATAATAATAATAATAAAAATGATTACTACCTTAAAGGCTCAAAAAGATAACAAATCGCCCAAGCCGGGACTCGAATCCACGACCACCCACTAACCCGTAAACAACCTTAACCAATCGACCATCTATGTTTTTCTGATTAAAACCCCTGATCATATTCATTTAACCATTATTATTTCTGTTTCTTTTCTTCCTTCTTCTTTAACAGATTACTTAGTCGACCAGGGAAACTTGAAGTATAATCAATATAACAAATTTAAGGTTGAAATTAAGATTTGAAAAGAGTACAGAAACATTTAGAGGTTTAGTGGATTCATTAAAACAATAAAAGGTTTAAAAAAACTCGCTGTACAGAATCTATAAAACTCGACATGAACCATAATTCAAATTCGAAGTTTAAATGCGTTTTAGACAAAGATCAAAACATTAAAGATGTTTCAAATCCTTCTAAAAATCTAACTGAATTCTTAATTTAACTCAAATCCTCAAAACACATTTGAATTTCAATGAAGAACAAAATTTGACTTTTTAAAATTGAAACTTTGACCTCAAAATTAGAACTCGATAGGAAAAATTGGACTTTGAAATTTTGCAGATAGTTTAAATGGAAGATTTCAAACATAACTGCATTTAAGGATTTTAAAAATCGTTACGAAATCGAGCTATAGTGAGTTGACTTCAAGAACAGGGAAGTCGACTAGGTGTTCTTCAAGTTTTGATTTAATTTGACAATTTGCAAGCTGTAAAAGGATCATTGAAATTTTTAATTGATAAAGTAAGTCAACTGGTGTCCTTTAACACTGAATGTGATTAAGTTTTATAGCATTTAAAGGTCCACAAGCATTAATCGATCAGGTACATAAAATATATAAAAAAAAATTAAAAGAAGACTTGATGGCTAACTGAATTTGGTTGCATATGAGATTTGGATTCAATTTAGAGACCAGAAACAAAATTCACAATAGTATGATTGTGATGGAAAGCTGATTTGGATTCAAGCGTAAAGATTTTTATTCAATTTTTATTAATAATTACTAATTATAATTATAATTACAATAATCTAAATACAAATAATAATAATAATATTAATAATAATTAATAATAATAATAATAAAGATAATAATAATAATAATAAGTCACAATAAAAAAATTTAGTGTAATTTGATAATATTAATAATCATAATATTATTAATGGTAATTATAATAATAATACTAATTATATTATTATTGATAATATTAATATTAGTAATAATATTATAATTTAAATGTCTCATATTTTATTTTTACATAGCAACATTAATGACACTGATATAAATATTAATATTACTATTTATCATGAAAGTAATAATAATATTAATCTGACAACTATAATTTAACTTGCTTAATATCAATCAGAACAACAAACGCGTATTACAGTCATTTAATATTTATTTTTAAAATCTTCATTTTAATCACACTAAAATTTATTAGGATTTTATTAATTACAATTATAACAGTAATAATAATAATAGTAATATTAATAATACAAATATTGATACTAGTATTAATAATAATAGTAATAATTATATTATTACAAAACTATATTTTAACTTGTAATTATTTACATATAAGTAAATATTATAAGTTTCTACACATAATACTTATAACTTATTACAATACTCATATAATAATTATGTATAGAAACTATATATAATTATTTATATATATATACATATCTATTGTTCGTGAATCGTCGAAAATGGTCGAAGGTTAAATGAATATATCAACACAGTTCAAAGTTTTTGAGACTTCACATTACAGACTTTGCTTATCGTGTCGGAAACATTAAATCATATAAAGATTAAGTTTAAATATGGTTGGAAATTTTCGGGTCGTCACATTTTGCTTGGATCATTTTGTTCGTTCCCGAGATCGTAACTTGGTTTCCGAGGTCGTAACTTGTCTTTCAACATTTTCGCTCTAGAATCTTAGTTTTAGCTCAGATTCTCTTGATTCTTTTTGCATCGTCTTCGTAATTACTAAATCTAAAAAATAAACCGCCAAAGTGATTATTTTGGCGATAAAGCTTGGAACTTTATTTTTTTGGCCCTAATATCGAGGTAAAAAAGTGACTTTTTAGCCGATATCAAATATCCCACACTTAGACTTTGTTTGTCCTCAAGCAAACCTTCGATCTTTTAGACATAGAGGATATTCATAGTGATCAAGTGATCTTCATTAAGAAGTAAAAAGTGAAAAATTAGTTTTATCGTTTTTGCTATTCCCGAATCTATTTCTGCAAGCATGAGAGAAGGTTACATAACTGAGGCTATCTCACTCGGGTCACTCAGTTCACTTAAGTGTATCGGGTGTCCTATAGTTCTAAGAAATGAAATCGCTCATAGCCAGTCATGTTTGCACTCTTCGTCATAGGCTTGATCAAGACTCAAATCTCTATCACGTATTTAAGAGAATTTTCAGTTATATACTCTGCTTATTTTGTGAAGGAATGGTGATTGGAGGTTTTGGGTTGTGAAGGGTTTTTGGATAGATAGAAGTTCTTTAAGGATCGATTTTGATAATCCTTTTAGCTTTTTATCAGGATTTTCAGAATGAGCATCCTTCTTTTCCACTGCCAGGATTTCTTTTCTCGAATCTTTAGGTTCTGCTCCTTTTCTCAGAACCTATATATTTTATATTTTATATATATATATACACACACACACACACACACAGATATATATATATATATATATATATATATATATATATATATATATATATATATATATATATATATATATATATATATATATATATATATATATATATATATTGGCAAGCATCTTTTGCTTTTCTCTTCGAGGTCTCCTTTTTTTATCGGCGGTCTTCTTGATACTTGACCTGGATGCTCGCATTTTCTAATGCAGTTTTATAAGGGATTTCCCGGAAGTTATGATTTCATCGGGATTTATTTCTTTGTTTATGAGGTGAATGAAAAAAATGGATAGCGGTAGATGGATTCATGGTAGATTGGAGTGAAATGGAAATGGAAGTATGTAATGAGGGTGTTTTGTCTTCACGAGTAGCTGAGGTATCTAACTTAGTAATTCTCGTCAAAAGGTGTGATTCCGAAATGCAGATCAAGAGCAAGTTCTGATTCAGAGATGCCAACATCAGCGCACTCAACGGAAGCATAGTGAAGCACTAAAAATCAGTTCTTGTTGGGCCTTATTTGTAGTACCTTACAGCAATTATTTGTGGCCTTTTTTTGACTTGTGGCATCGAGGCTCAGTACCATGAGTTATCTGGTTCACGAGAGCTATTCGGTTGATGGGTGTCGGATGTATATGTAGCTATTTTGTATCTTCGTGTTTACCGACTGGCGGTATGCTGCCTGTTGCGTCTGTATTCGGTTATTTGGACATGGGACCTAGATGCTTGGTGACGGCATTCGGATGCTAGTTACGGAGACGATAGTTATGCTACATCGTTAACGGTAGCCGTTGCCGGTTCGGACCCACTTGTAACCTTTGAAGGTTACCGGTAATGGATCCTTCATATCATGATAGCCGTAATGATCATATTCGAAGCATTATGATAAACGGGTCATTATATGAATAAATTCGCCACACTTCTCCGCTTTTTATGATGTGATCAACAAACAAGGCTTGTAAGGGTTGTATGCTATCAACACTTTGTTTTTGTTGATGAACATGTATGAGTGGTAGCCCTTGTCATTTATTTTTACCGAATGTTGTTGACGTTTTACAGCCACAAAATAATACTTTATATGAAATGGTTACTCGATATTTCATGCTTTAATGGGTTGTACTCATGGTAATGATAGGTGTGCTTTTGTTTTTAGTAAAAACAAAAATAGCGATATTAGTACACCATTGAAACCTTTTGGTGGTGGACATGTATTCTTATCGAACTACTTTCGATCTTCTAAATATATTTACTGGCATTATTCTTTCTTCAACAATCATATTCAAAGATCGATAATAGTGTTTTTACTTCCTGCAGCTTTTCTAGACCAGCCATGAAGCAATATCAAATATACACTGAATGCTTCATCCCGGCTTGCTTCATCTCGGTACCCAGAGTGCGAATTCGGGAGACGGATATCGTCATAATCGTTAGTTTTCAACCTGGATTTGCGACATACTCTGAATACATGACCGGTAATTGGCGCCCGGTAATGGATGTGTAGTTTAACGTGGTATTCGAGCCGGCATCTGCCGTCCGTATGTATCCGGTAGCCAGATACCCAGGTGTTTCCTATAACCAAATCGTAACAGTGGCCGCCGGCAGGCGGGAGATGAAGACTATGCCTTCTTATGAAATATCATGCTTTCTCTTGTTAATGGTTCTCGAGAATCCAGAGCCGGGACTGTTTGCGAGTGCATTTGCATCCGGCATCCTGTCTGATTGATATCCGATAGTCCGGTATTTGGAAATTGGAGATAAGAGTTTCCTCGCGGTGAACTGATTATGCCGAAGATAGCGTGTTTGTGCAAATCTATCTTTTTCAGTATAAAATACTTGTTGCGTCTCCGAATATCGTGACTAATTGCGGCTCGTATTATTAGAACTTTGGGAATAGTTTGTTGCTATGAACATCAAGCTTTGGTCACGGAGCCCAAAATGTGATGATGGGGTCTGAAACTTGGTGATGGGACCACGATTTCATGTTGGAGCCTGAAACTTTGGTGACGGAGATCAAAATTTCATAACGGAGCCTGAAATTTCGGTGACGGAGACCAAAACTTCGTAACTGAGCCTGAAATCCGGAGACGGATTTGTTGTAGAAAAAATTCTTCAAATAGTGTCTTACTCCGTATTAAGGCTTCCGTTAGTTATATTTAGAGCAATATTAATTGTATGTAGTTGATATGAAGAATTGGTGGCAATAAGTCCACAATTCCTCATCTTGGCCACAAGATGATAAGTGTAAATTTAATTTTATTTGGTGATTTAAAATTTGACCCTAGAGTAGTGTGACAAAGAGTTAAAACTCAATTGGTTTATCACCGTACCGATTACACAAAACATGTCCAGTAATGAAGATACTGAAGATACTGACCACTTTTTCCTTTGGATCTTGCCATTTTGAAGATTAAAGATATAAAATGTAGATTTTATGTTAATCGTTATCAGCGATTTAACAACGTTAAAGGGTTTTAGTGACAAACCATTAAACATTTTGAGTTTTGTCATAACACTAACATTTCGATTTTAATTCACAATTCATGCAATTATGAAGTTAAAATGAATGGAAATATATCAGTATCATATGAGATCAGTATCATATGGTTTAACATATCCATGCTATTGATGAACTATAAAACTTAACGAATGTAAAATTATATAGATCTGACCAGAATTTTGATAAGAAAACCGATCTGAATGAAACATGGTGTATTCATTAGCGTGGTCCCATGGATAGCGCCATTTGATCGAACCTAAATCTGCATGTAATAGATTCGAGTGCTTGATTTTGGGAAAAAGATTGATCCATTGTTTAATCTCCAATAATTGTGCAAACCCGATTGAAATCTGGATTTCAAGGGTGTTAAACAATGAATGGACTAATCTACTCAATTAGATTGAGTAATTAGTATCTAGAAATGTAGTGAGATAAAGTGGATCTCTTCTTTGATAAGGATGATGAAGAGAGAGAAATTAGATCTCTCCAAGCTTCATGTGGATGATCTAGAGACAGAAGGTAGATCTCTCCAAGCTTCATGTGGATGATCAAGAGAGAGAAAATGGATCTCTCTTTGATAAAGATGATGAAGAGAGAGAAAGTAGATCTCTCCATGCTTCATGTAAAGTGTGTGTGAATGAAAGGATCCCCCGCCCTTTGATGGATAGTGGATGGTCTTTATTTGTAGGCCAATGTGGTAGTACAAAGTGTAGTACACATGTACATTTGTAGCACACATATAACCTTGTCTGCTAGATCTTTGACGGTTCCAACCTACTCATTCCGTGCCTACTCATTTCATGTCGGCGTACTTCGTGTCGGCATGGCTTGTTTCGTGTCGGATCACTTTGTGTCGGCACGACTTGTTTCGTGTCGGATCACTTCGTCCCAGCCGTTTGGTCCCGTTCGGATTTTGGTCCCGGCTGGATTTTGGTCCTGGTCGGATTTTAGTCCCGGACGGATTTTGGTTCCGGCCGAATTTTGGTCCTAATCGGATTTTGCTCCCTGCCAGGTTTGCTCAAGTCTCGCTTAAAATATATAATTCTTATCAGAATACGAGTTATTTGATACGGATCCAATATGCGTATCATCAGCAAGCATCTTTTGCTTTTCTCTTCGAGGTCTCCTTTTTTTATCGGCGGTCTTCTTGATACTTGAATTGGATGCTCGCATTTTCTAATGCAGCTTTATAGAGGATTTCCCGGAAGTTATGATTTCATCGGGATTTATTTCTTTGTTTATGAGGTGAATGAAAAAATGCATAGCGGTAGATGGATTCATGGTAAATTGGAGTGAAATGGAAAAGGAAGTATGTAATGGGGGTGTTTTGTCTTCACTAGTAGCTGAGGTATCTAACTTAGTAATTCTCGTCAAAAGGTTTGATTCCGAAATGCAGATCAAGAGCAAGTTCTGATTCAGAGATGCCAACATCAGCGCACTCAACGGAAGCATAGTGAAGCACTAAAAATTAGTGCTTATTGGGCCTTATTTGTAGTACCTCACAGCAATTATTTGTGGCCTTATTTTAACTGCGGATACCCACTACCAGCGGGTAAACCCGTGAATAATTATGAAATACATTTAAAAAATTAAAATATATATTATATACATAAGTATATGTATGCGGGTAAACGGGTATATCCACGAGTAGCTCAAACGGGCATCACAGATTGACGGGTATGGTTTTACCCGCAACAGGTATGAGATACCCGCAAACGGTTATAAACTTTTACCCACCCCGTACCCGCGGGTACAACTTTATATATATCCACCCATCACGAGCACGGGTACCCGCGAGTCACGGGTTTTTTCGGCTCATTGCCATCCCTAAGAGAGAGAGAGAGAGGGGGGTAGAGAGAGATGACGGTTTCCAGAGAGAGAGAGAGAGAGAGCTTCAATGGAAGATGAATATAGTGATTTATAAACAAATTGAAGTTCATCTTGGTATGTCTAGCCTTTAGGCTTCTCTTTGATGTTTGAGGTAAACCCTAATCTGAATTGTGTTGTTTAAATTCCATTTTAGTTAGGGTTTGTGTTAGTGTTGGGTTATAAACCATATTTCCTTTGAAATTGGGGGTTTTGGTGTATGATTTGGGTAAAGGAACCCTAAAATTGTGGGTATAGGTTTAGATGATGAAGTTGGTTATGTTTGTCATGATTTTGGGTGTTAATCACTAGATTGGAAGTGTGTTGGTGTTTTTTGATGTTCTTAAGAACAAGTATTGGTCAAAATTAGGTGTTGACTTTGATTTAGTGTCAAACTAAGATATGAGTCAAGCTGTGGTAATTCAAGTATGTAAATACTTAATTTATGTATTACTTGGTATTTTGAGACATAATCACTAGCTATTAGTGATTATGGGTGAGTTTGACATACGTCAAATGTGGTCGAGCGCAATATGGGTCAATATTGTGTATATTGTAAGAATTGGTGTAAGTGACATTTTAATATGATAAGTAACTAGCTAGTGATCTAGTGTCGGGACCTAGGTTGGTCTAATTGGTGTCAAGTATAATTTAGGCTAAATTGTACTTTGTAGAGTAGGTTTGAATTACCACCCAAAGTAGTAATTGAATTGTGTCCATTAAGTATTAAATGGGCAGGTTTGGGCAAGCAATGTGAGATCCCTCGGCTAAGAGATGTTTGAGTCGGTTTCTCTTTTAGAGAATAGCTATTTATGTGTATATTGTACGTATGTGTGAAATAGGTGGTTACTTGCTCAGATTTGGGGACGGAGATCATGTTATACATGACTTGTGCGGGCATTCCAAGGTGAGTGGAATAATTATACGTGTATGTATATAGTGTATTTATTTTGAACCAAAGAGCCGGTAGTACCATAGCATGTGCGAATGGGTGCTATGATGTGAACCAAAGAGCCGGTATCATCATGGCAGGGGTGTTGTAATGTGAACCAAAGAGCCGGTACACCTTAGCGTGAGTATGACTCAGTGTTATGATGTGAACCAAAGAGCCAGTAGCATCATGAAAAATGCATAATGGCGTGAACCAAAGAGCCAGTAGCACCATAACATGTGACGTATGGTGTGAACCAAAGAGCAGGTAGCACCATAGCGTGGGTATGGTTAACCATATTGTGTGTGTTTTTTATTTAGCATTTCATATTGTGATGAATATATGCTATTGTGGATGCTAGCTTGTTGTGAATTGTGAGTATTTAGCATTATACATTGTGATTGTATGCTAATTGGATTGCTAGCTCGTATGCGGTAGTTGTGTAAGTGTTTGCAAGTAAGTAGATTATATATGTATATGTATAATTAGTGCATTCACTAAGCGTAAGCTTACCCCTTGTTGTTACCTTTTTATAGGTAGCATTTGTTAAGGAGAAGACTTCTAGTTTCTAGACTAGATGCTTTTGGCTGATTGAGCTCGTGAGGGGGTAGCTTTTGGATATTCGATTATGGATTGGGGACTTGGTAAATCCCTAGGATTATGCTCTTGGTATCGGGTTGGGTTATGGAGTCCTAACTCGTCTAATTGTACATTTGGGTCGAGATTACACCGTTTGGTTGTATGGGTTATTGAAACCGTTTTGTAAACTCATATACATTTGTTGTACGTTGACTTTGCATGTCGTTAAACATGTATTAGTATAATGAAATTTACTTTGTTGGAAATTTTGGTGTTTACCTTAAAATGGTGCTGATCTTGTTTTATGTTATAAGGCGCGCCGCGCAGACATTTATGCGCCGCACAAATGTGCCTGGTTCTAAACTATTTTAAAAAAACATATAAAGCGTCTTTTCTCGTAAAGTGTTGTGAGTCGTTTCGAGTGGTATCAAAGCATGGTCTAAGGGATCTGGATGACTTTGAGATAGGTGCCTAGACTTAGACTGAAGTGTTGACATATTGTGTGCGGGACTTGGACGAATACGGGTCAGACTTGGAACAGTTAGTGCCTTAGCGTATAGGTGGACTAACTAGGACTTGTGTTTCTCCAAAGTGTGATTATGTGAGGTCTTATTTCGTTTGTAAATTAGTGCCTTAGATAGCTAGTGCCTAATGTGAGTAGGCGTACTTGGACATTGTTTTGCTGCAAGTCACCTAGGGAGTAGGTTGACTTTTTGTTGCGTTGTACGTATATGTATGTATTATTATATTATATATATAGTGTACGGTGTCTTAGTGATGAGTCCAGTGGTGGGGCTCGGGTATTCGGGAGTTTTGTATAAGTCCAGTCTAATGACAGGACTTTGCTTGTTAGAAGGTACTAGTGGTATTGTGCTTTGTATTATGTGAATGTTGTGTCAGTCCGGGTAAAGTACTTTGCATAACCATGTGGAAATGATAAGTTACACAATTGTAATAGTGACTGATCACCATTATTACGAAAGTGTATCTTGACACCAAGCATGACATGACGAGTACTTAACGGAGAAAATGTGGCATGGTTGGGGTAAGTTTAGGACGAATTAGGAATCTTTTATGGGTTCTAAGGATATAGTTGTCTCGGGTGATATGCTTGTTGTCACATCGGGTTCATTGTGAGTCAGAAGTGTTACGGTGGATTCAGATAGCTAAGGTGAGTGAGCGAACTCACGAGTTCAGCACGTGCGTAGTCACCCTAAGTAGTAGGTGCACTGTTGAGTTTGTCGTTGGTTGTAGTTACCCATCGTAACTAGAATGACCTATTAATCTGTGCGTGTGTATGAGTCGAATACTTGAATTCCGTAATGGGATGCAACAAGTCTAATGACTGTAGTATTGGGTTACACTCGGTAGAGTGTGTGGTTAGAGAATCGTGTAAGGATCTTAGTTGTGAGTCGCCTTGGAATTGGCGAATCGAGGAGTCTTCGGGTCGTTAAACTCATAGGAGTGGGACCCGTATGATGATGATTGTGTTAGTGTGTTAGCGTATTGTGGATTATAGGGTAACATTCATAACAGAATATCCCTTGAAGTAGTGGTTGTGTCGATAGGGGGAGAGTGTAACACATGGTGTTTCCAAGCATCTCTTTAGTGTTAGATGAAATGTTTCATTAGGCTATATCATTTCGCCTTGTAGAATTTCGGGTAGTGTGAGATCGCTAGGAACTTTTGATAAGATAATAAACCATAGGATTTGTCGGGTAGGTATGACTTTGGGTCATCATTGTGGAGAGATGGGTGACATCGGGTATATGGAACCCAAAGATCGAGTTTCTAAATCTCGGTATATTGTGGTGGGAGTCTGCATGACACTGCGTCAGGTGCCTTCTTATACTTGCTAATGTAATGTTCAACCCCGGTGATGGTGTGATCACTTTGTGCTTAGGATTCCCGCGAGATACCCTTGGTAGCTGCAGAGATTACAATAGTGATCGATGGGTGATAGTAATTCAACGGTTGCAAAAGTCGAAGTTTAGGAGCATTGCGGTAAATACTTCTTATGAAGTGATGGATGAGCGAATCTTGTTGCTCTTAAGTGATAGACGGTAAAGATTACTGGTGAGTCTGTAAAGGATTTAATGGTCGGTTAGGCCGAAGGTTATGATGAACTGATGATATTGCGGTAGATGCAATTATTGTGTCGGATTGGTCACTCTACCTCTATGAGAGTGAGCAATTGTTGATAAGGGTTCGTTGAGTGAAAGGTCGGGCATTTGCCTAGGCTTAGAGGCCTATGTAGAACTTTGGTGGAGTTCGCTTTGCGAACGAAGAAGGGTTGTTGATTGTGATTGTGGTGTGAAGGTGTGATGTCATTGCGTGTACGATATCTCAAGTGATTGTGTATGACGGTTCTCAGAGCCTAAAGTGAATTTGCGGTGATTTGGTGTTTATGACCAACGATGAGAATGATCATGTGTGTCGTGGAATGACAATTCCGTGCGATGTTATCATCTTGGCGGTGAGAATGTGTAGCTGAATCCTAAGTGAGGGAGTTTTTACTGCCGCCCGAGGAAGCTCCGGTGGTTTTATGTATAGTGAAGTGTCAGGGTGTACCTTGCTAGTCCTCAATAGGGATTCGGAGTTCCTAACGAGGAAGAGTGACGGGTTGTTGATGTCGACTCGAGATCGTGTGTTACGATTGCGAGTTATGATTCCAAAATGTTATGCGTGGAGTTTGTGATGGTGGGATAGAGTGAAGGGTAAGTCTTCTAAGTAAGGTGGTCGTGAAGTACCAAGAGACGGTACGAGACCTAAAGTGAACACTTAGATCCTGGAGTGGGGGAATGAAGTTGGCGTTGCGGGTGCTCTCATAATGAAAATCTGGGTTGTCATGAAACTAGGATAGTACTTTTGAGTGGGTACGAGTTTGATTTTGTGGCGGATGCTGTATTTTCACTTTCGGGAAATGTGATCGTGGAAATTGTCAGTGGATTATTCCACTTCATTAATGATTGTGAGGCGTGGAGTGCCGGTTCCGAGTGTCTCATATAGAGGCACACGGATGTTGTTTGTTTGCGAGGGTGTGTTCCCTAGTGATACGACCCGTTAGTTGCATTGAAACGTCGAGGCCATCCTTAGAGGATAGGCGATACAAGAGGAATCACCCGGCGTTGGTGGATATTTTTTGTGGGTCGCGTGGCGAATTACAGATTGTTTTGAGGATAATTCATAGTTGAAGGGATTCTAGTACACGAATAGTTCCCATGCTAGTACTAAAAAGCCGTCTTGTGTGGTTGTGTTGTAGGGTGTAGAGGAAACGCTATGTCAGGTGCTGATGTATTGTCTAGCACGTGGTGTACTGTTGTCATCCTGTATTAATCCAGTGACAGATGTTCGTCTGCAGATCGATTTTTGGGAAAGTTTGTGTTCCTGGTGTGATTTTTTTGGTGATACCGAAATTTCTTCGCTAAAGGAATAACCCGGTTTTGGTGATGGGGGAAGTTAGTTCTTGAGTTAGAGAACATTCCTGATTTACCGGTGTTTGTATGGCTTATTTCCATAAGTGGAATTCCATTACAATAATAGCCTTGTGCTAAGTGTTGGAGCACCACTGTAAGAAGTGGTCATTGGAGGAGTGTGCCAACTGCCCTATTGGCATGGACTTGTTGAATGGAGAATTACCGGTTTTATGGGGTGGAAAGAAAATGCTTACGCATAAGCAGATGTGCGACCGTTGAGTGGTGCGTTTATGAACCGTTGAAGTACGGAGTATTATCGCGACATGAATCCTTCTCGATTTGGATTAATACAAGACTTGGTTTACAACGTAATGCACCTAGTAGATCACGTTGGGATGATATAGTTATGGACATAACTTGTTGCGGGTTGTAGCCCAAGAGTACTTGTAAGGGTACATGGTGTTTTTCTTATTTCCTAAGTAGGCATTTTGGGCGTTGAGTGTATGAGATACCGCTTGTTGCAGTGATGCACGCTAGTGATTATTAGCATGGGGTGAGGTCTTCGGATTAACGGAAGATATTATGGATGTCGGGCTTGGTAAATGATGAGGATCACGGAAACGTGATCCAGTCTAAGTGGGGGAGAGTTATAACACCACGTTTTTCAGTTACATGTTATTTTGGACGTCATTTGAGTTACAAGGTAGGTAATCGTATCTTTTGAATCCAAATAAAGTCTTGATATGTGAAATCGTACCTTAAAATAACTAGCTAAAAACCTAACAATTATCACACAATTACAGGCAACTATAACCCGATCATGCAGTAACCAATAATTAATTTGATTAGTTCGTTCTGCAGATAGCAGTTTAATCAAGACTTTAAAAACTAGTAATTATCCAAAGAGTTTAATAAAAGAGGTTTAGATTGTATTTTAGCTCACGCAAATAACGTGAAGCAAGGAAAAGGAATTAACAAAATAAGAGAAAACGGTGCCTACTTGAATGGTTCACTATCAATATGGATTGTTCTTGTTGTTATTACCGATTGTTATGTCTTTAATATAGCCTTATGACTTCTCACAAAATCTAAACCAATTGAAGTCGCTAAACTCACATAAACCTTCTTCAAAAGATTAAACTATATTCGATAAAACTATTGAGACTTGATTTGGACTAAACTCACGTAAAATCCTAACTATGACAATCACTTGAAATAGTTACACGATTATGTAGTTCACAACTTGTAATGACCCGAAAAATTTTGACTTATTTAAACCAATTCTCTATACGATTTATTTTTTTGACACATTAAACAAAGTCTGTTAGATTGAGTCTCAAAATTTTAGTATTGTTCAATATATTCAATTACCTTTGACTACTTTCGACGATTCACGAACAATTATATGTATGTATATATATTATAAGATGTACAAGTAAAAACGACTTTGCTACAGTAAAACACTATTTGCTACAGTAAAAACGACTTTGATACAGTAAAACACTATTTGCTACAGTGAAAACGACTTTGCTACAGTGCTACAGTGAAACGACTGTGCTACATTAAAACACTATTTGCTACAGTAAACAATATTTGCTACAGTATTTTTATGTCGACGAACTAGCAAACAAAAGCGGATCAGGCGGCCATGCGATCGCATGGCAAAAGCACTGAAAACCCATGCGATCGCATGGGCTACAGTTTTTGGAAATATGCCTATAAAAAGGCAGTTTGCTCGACGAATTTATATACACCATCTTTCTTTTCTCTTTTTCTGTGTTCTAAGTTTATATTTATAGTTATAATTAAAATTTTAATTTAAGTTTAATAATAATAAGGTATATTTGAGGGTGTTTTAATTCGGGTTTCAAACCGTTTTAAGCTAAGGAAATATTGGGTATTGTTCGGGGTATTGTTCTTGAATCCAAGGTCAACCATACAGTCATCTACCATCATTACGTCTACGCTTTTGCCTACAATATAGAATCTCAATAAAGAACCGTGAGTTTATATTCTCCCTTGTTAAATACTTTAAATATTTTTGGGCTGAGAATACATGCAATTTATTTTAAACGCAATAAGACACAAGTACATACTAAATTCTACACTGAGTTAAACCGAAAATCCCTTAGCTTTGATAACTAGTAGCTGCCAGTACATAGGATATGGGCTGGTGGGCGCGAATAATTGTATATGGATCCATAGGGCTTGACATCCCCGTCCGAGCTAGAGCGCTAGCCTTTTAACGGACGTATGTTATTTGAGTTTATGACACGTTGGTTTGCGTGTATTAAAACGAATGGTGTAATTATCATTATAACGTTAAAGTTTAGTTACCAGGGTGCTCTGTTACGTAGAATCTATTGATAAACTTTTGATGAAATCTTGTGGTCTATCTTTATATATATTTATGACTCGAGCAATTAAACCTATAACTCACCAACATTCGTGTTGACTTTTTAGCATGTTTTATTCTCAGGTCCTTAGACTGCTTCCGCTATGATGTGCTTGTTGCCTGCATGGAGTCTCTCATGCTTTGTATAAAGTTTATTGCATTCGAAACAAAACTGCGTTGTGTAATAAATAATTTGACTGTGATGTCAAACTGTATGATAAAAACTTATGTATTTTGGAGATTTGCTTATACCTAAGCACTCACCCACATGTTTATAACTTTCTATGTTTAGAAAGTCACTTATTTTAATGAATGCAATATTTTATCAAAACGTATCATATAGAGGTCAAAACCTCACTGTGGAATCAATGATTAACGTGCCGCGTCAATAGCGATTTTGACGGGTCGTTACAGTTGGTATCCGAGCTTGAGGTTATAGAGAACCAGAATTTGCATTAATGTGTTTAACTGGTAATTGTTAGGATGCATTAGTGAGTCTGGACTATGACCATATCTGTTTTTACCAATTTTTTCTTATCATTTTGTCAAAAACATTATATGTGATATATTTATATACTAACGTAATTGTTGTTTCAATTATGTGATAGATGACTTCTTCTAATCCTATCATTTTGTACGACTCGGAATCAGACACTGAATCTATTCTATCCACACTGAAAAGGGCGTTCCAATACCTATTAAAGAAGAAATTGTGTTAGCTGGGGAATCTCAACTTCAGGTTAACCCAGAGGAGGTCCCAGCTCCACCCAGCTCTAGTTTTCCGGAGCCACAGTATCATTGGCATGGACCCATGATCCCTGGAATAAACGAGGATCGTCCATTTCTAAATGAACATGGACATTGGGCCAGATACACCGTCGACGGGCGGGTTGTGCCAATTACGCCTGGCAGATATCGGTTCATGACCACTGGTACATATTCTCCTACACATGAATCAGACAGTTCATTAGGTGAGATCAGTGAGGAGGAGGAGGATGAAGTAAAGGATATTACTGAAAAAGAAATTAACAAAGGAAAGGAATTCAAACTTGCAATAAAGAACCACAAAAATAAAAAGTCCTTAATAATTAAAAAGGAACAGGACCATTCGATCCGTAACCACGATTATTGTATTAAACCTACTGAGGCAACGGGTACCTCAAAACCCCAACTAAAAATTAAATACACTGCTAGAATGTCTGTCGGACCATGCACACACAAACAATTGGCAGAGAGAACCAAATGGGAAGAAGTTTCTGATAGTTCTGAATAAACGACCTCGCAACTATAAATCTTCCATGCGCTATTCTATTGCTTATGTGTGCTACTCTATCTTGTTATGTAGAATAAGCATATGTAAAATATCGGTATTGTATTATTTTGGTTTATTAATAATAAATGCATGGAATGATTATTTGTATTATTACTACTTCTTATTATTATCATTACATAATAATGTAGTAACTCGCTATAATTTTTCATAGTGGAATATTATTAGGATTTTAGTAATTAATTCCTTGTACTAGCTATTATGTATGAACTTAACGGGTAGGTAATACCCTAGAAATAATTATAAAATGCTAATAAGAAGAAAAGGCTTTTATAATAATTGGTTCATATTATTAATATGCTACGATTAACTATTGACAACTCATTTTACCTATAATATTCTATATGATTAAATTATCTCTGTTGTATTTATTGAAGAAACATGTCTCAAATGTCGGATGCTGAGTTCGAGGAACTAGTCGAGAAACGTGTGAATGAAAGAATTTCTGCAGCCGAGGCAGCAAAAGCAGCAGCCAAAGCAGCAACCATGAACACAAATTCACGAAATGGATGCTCATACAAAACTTTTCAAGGATACAAACCACAGACGTTTAGTGGGACCGAGGGACTAGTTGGTCTAACCCGATGGTTTGAAAAGATGGAGTCCATTTTCAAAATCAGTAATTGTGCGGACGGAGACAAGTCAAAGTATGCTTCGTGTACGTTGCAAGACGGTGCACTTGGTGGAACAATTATGATAAAGCAGAAGGAGTAGATACGGCATATGATATCTCTTGGGAAGAACTGAAAAAGATGCTAATCGAGGAGTACTGTCCTCGAAACGAGATCAAAAAAATGGAATCTGAGTTACATAATCTGAAGGTTATCAGCGTGAATCTCAATAACTATGAAAAGCATTTCATGGAACTAGCCTTGTTGTGTCCCGAATTGGTGCCAAACGAGAAACGAAAGATAGAAATGTATATTGACGGTTTATCGATCAATATCAAAGGAAATGTTACATCGTCCAAACCGAATACAATGCAGGAAGCCATTACAATGGTACACCAACTCATGGACCAGATCACAGAGAGTTCGATTAAGGCACCAATTACCGAAGTCAAGACAACTGAAGGAAAGAGGAAATGGGAAGACTATAAGGGCAAAAGTACTCACCTGAAGAAGCAAGAAACTTTTAAAGGTAAACAAGATGGGGCAACTGCTAGTCCAAACTATAAGGGACCCCATCCGTTCTGCAAAAGATGTTACACACATCATGCAGGTTATTGCCAAGTGGTCTGTGATAAGTGCAACAAGAAAGGACATGTCGCAAAAGATTGTTATGCCACCGTTTCTAAAGTAAAGACAAAACCGACCAATGTCAAGAAATGTTTTGGATGCAGGAAGTCTGGTCACTTTATAAATCAATGCCCTGATAAGGAGAAGAACAAAGAACCCGCACGTGTGAGGGCATTTAATGTTAGTGTCAGTGAAGCACGTGAGGATCCTAATCTTGTCACGGGTACGTTTACCGTTAATAATCAACTAGCTTCTATTATGTTTAATACAGGTGCTGATAGAAGTTATATGTGTAAAGACTTTAGTTCTAAACATTAATGTGCATCATTGCCTCTAGACGATAAATATACTATTGAATTAGCTAATGGTAAACTGATAAAAGCCGATAAAATTTGTCATGGTTGCGAAATAAATCTCGCTGGTGAAACCTTCAAAATCGATTTGATACCCGTAGAATTAGGAAGTTTTGACGTAATCGTTGGCATGGATTGGATGTCCAAAATAAGAGCGGAAGTTGTTTGCGCTGAGAAAGCAATCTGCATCCCTCGAAAGGATGAAACGTCATTAATGATTTATGGGGAGAAAAGAAACTCGAAGCTGAACCTTATCAGCTGTATGAAGGCCCAGAAACTTATAAGAAAAGGTTGGTATGCTATTCTAGCACACGTAAAGAAGATCGATACTAAAGAAAGAAGCATTGATGACATGCCGGTTGTAAGAAAATATCCCGAAGTATTTCCAGAAGAATTACCAGGGCTACCTCCACATAGATGTGTAGAATTCCAGATTGATCTCGTACCAGGAGCCGCACCTGTAGCCCGAACCCCATATAGACTTGCACCTTCAGAAATGCAAGAATTACAAAATCAGTTGCAAGAATTATCGGACCGTGGATTTATTCGTCCCAGCTTTTCACCTTGGGGTGCTCCTATTCTGTTCGTCAAGAAGAAGGATGGATCTATGAGAATGTGCATAGATTACCGAGAATTAAACAAATTAACGATCAAGAATCGGTACCCATTACCGAGGATTGATAATTTGTTTGATCAATTGCAAGGATCAAGTGTTTATTCTAAGATTGATCTATGCTCCGGATATCATCAGATGAGAGTGAAGGAAGAAGATGTTCCTAAAATCGCGTTCAAAACCCGTTATGGTCACTATGAATTTTTAGTCATGCCTTTTGGATTGACTAATGCTCCAGCAGTATTCATGGATCTAATGAATCGCATCTGTAGACCGTATTTAGATAAATTTGACATTGTTTTTATCGACGACATATTGATTTACTCGAAGAACAAGGAAGAACATGAGCAACACTTAAGACTGGTACTGGAGGTACTCAATAAAGAAGAACTGTACGCAAAATTTTCGAAGTGTGATTTCTGGTTACAAGAAGTACAATTTTTGGGCCATGTTGTCAGTAAACATGGAATTAAAGTTGACCCTGCCAAGATCGAAGCCATTAGTAAATGGGAAACACCGAAGACTCCAACACAAATCCGCCAATTCTTAGGTCTTGCTGGTTACTACCGAAGAGTCATTCAAGATTTCTCTAGAATCACCAAACCCTTAACTGCATTTGACTTAAAAGGGAAAGAGGTATGAATGGTCCACGGAACAGGAATCCTCATTCCAGTTATTAAAGAAGAAGTTAATGTCTGCACCCATTTTGTCATTACCAGAAGGAAATGATGATTTCGTGATCTATTGTGACGCTTCGCGCCAAGGTTTAGGATGTGTATTAATGCAATGCACAAAAGTTATCACATATGCCTCACGACAACTAAAAATTCATGAAAAGAACTATACGATGCACGATTTGGAACTTAGAGCAGTAGTTTTTGCACTCAAAATATGGAGACACTATCTATATGGCACCAAGTGTACACCGACCATAAGAGTCTTCAGCATATTTTTGATCAAAAACAACTCAATATGAGACAACGTCACTGGGTAGAGTTGTTAAATAATTACGATTGTGAAATCCGTTACCACCCTGGAAAGGCTAATGTTGTAGCTGATGCCCTATGTCCGAAAGAAAGAGTAAAACCTCTTAGGGTTCGAGCTTTGAACATTACAATTCGTACCGATCTCACAAAGCAAATTCAAGCAGCACAGTTAGAAGCTTTAAAAGAAGAAAATGAAAAAGGCAAAATGAGCAAAGGATTAGAAAAACAGCTTGAAGTAAAAGCCGATGGAACCCTGTATTTTGCTGATAGGATATGGGTACCAAAACATGGTAATCTAAGGCAACTAGTACTGGATGAAGCACACAAAACGAGGTACTCAATTCACCCAGGAAATGGGAAAATGTACCACGATCTCAAGAAGTTCTATTGGTGGACTAATATGAAGACAGATATTGCTACTTATGTAAGGAAATGTTTGCCGTGTGCAAAGGTCAAAGCTGAGCACCAAAAGCCGTCAGGATTACTGCAACAACCAGAAATTCCGTAGTGGAAATGGGAAAGAATAACCATGGATTTCATTACGAAATTGCCAAGGACTGCAAGTAGTCATGATACTATTTGGGTGATAGTTGATCTTCTAACTAAATCAGCTTACTTTCTACCAATAAAGGAGACAAATAGTATGGAGAAATTAGCAGGCCTATATTTTAAGGAAGTAGTTTCCAGGCATGGTGTACCCATCTCCATCATATCTGATCGCGACACCCGATTCACATCACGTTTTTGGCAGTCATTACAAAAAGCATTGGGAACTCGATTAGATATGAGCACCGCTTATCACCCACAGACAGATGGTCAAAGTGAAAGAACAATACAAACATTGAAAGACATGTTACGGGCATGCGTGATTGACTTTGGAACCAGTTGGGATCGACACTTACCGTTGGCAGAATTTTCATACAATAACAGCTATCATACGAGCATCAACGCAGCGCCATTTGAAGCACTTTACGGTAGAAAGTGCAGATCTCCTATATGTTGGAGTGAAGTAGGAGAAAGACAACTTACTGGACCAGAAATTATTCATGAAACCACCGAAAAGATCATTCAAATACAACAGTGATTGAAAACGGCCATGAGTCGCCAAAAGAGTTATGCTGATGTAAGAAGAAAACCGCTAGAATTTCAAGTAGGTGACAAAGTCATGTTGAAAGTGTCACCCTGGAAAGACGTTGTACGATTCGGTAAACGAGGAAAACTAAGTCCTAGGTACGTAGGACCCTTTGAAATCACCGAAAGAATTTTAAGCAGTTGCTTATCGATTAAAGCTACCGCAAGAACTTAGTAGTGTTCATGACACATTTCACGTGTCAAATTTAAAGAAATGTTTAGCTGAAGTGGATGTCGTAATTCCTCTTGACGAAATACGAATCAACGATAAACTCCATTTTATCGAAGAACTTGTTGAAATCATGGACCGTGAGGTCAAACAATTAAAACAAAGCAAAATACCGTTAGTTAGGGTTCGTTGGAACGCTAGACGAGGACCCGAGTTTACTTGGGAATGTGAGGATCAAATGAAGCAAAAGTATCCACATTTGTTCACTGATATCGCTCATAAAACAGGTACTACTCAAAATTTCGGGACGGAATTTTCTTTAACGGGGAGGTACTGTAATGACCCGAAAACTTTTGACTTATTTAAACCAATTTTCTATACGATTTATTAGTTTGACACGTTAAACAAAGTCTGTTAGATTGAGTCTCAAAATTTTAGTATTGTTTCATATATTCAATTACCTTTGACTACTCTTGACGATTCACGAACAATTATATGTATGTATATATATATTATAAGATGTACAAGTAAAAATGACTTTGCGACAGTAAAACACTATTTGCTACAGTAAAAACGACTTTGCTATAGTAAAACACTATTTGCTACAGTAAAAACGACTTTGCTACAGTAAAACACTATTTGCTACAGTGAACACTATTTGTTACAGTAACACTATTGCTACAGTAACACTATTTGCTACATTAAAACACTATTTGCTACAGTGAACCACTATTTGCTACAGTAAAACACTATTTGCTACAATGAAAATGACTTTGCTACAGTGCTACAGTGAAAACGACTGTGCTACAGTAAAACACTATTTGCTACAGTAAACACTATTTGCTACAGTACACTATTTACTACGGTATTTTTATGTCGACGAACTAGCAAACAAAAGCAGATCAGGCAGCCATGCGATCGCATGGCAAAAGCACTGAAAACCCATGCGATCGCATGGGCTACAGTTTTTGGAAATATGCCTATAAAAAGGCAGTTTGCTCGACGAATTTATATACACCATCTTTCTTTTCTCTTTTTCTGTGTTCTAAGTTTATATTTATAATTATAATTAAAATTTTAATTTAATTTTAATAATAATAAGGTATATTTGAGGGTGTTTTAATTCGGGTTTCAAACTGTTTTAAGCTAAGGAAATATTGGGTATTGTTTGGTGTATTGTTCTTGAATCCAAGGTCAACCATACAGTCATCTACCATCATTACGTCTACACTTTTTGCCTACAATATTGAATCTCAATATTGAACCGTGAGTTTATAGTCTCCCTTTTTAAATACTTTAAATATTTTTGGGCTGAGAATACATGCAATTTATTTTAAACGCAATAAGACACAAGTACATACTAAATTCTACACTGAGTTAAACCAAAAATCCCTTAGCTTTGATAACTAGTAGCTGCCAGTACATAAGATATGGACTGGTGGGCGCGAATAATTGTATATGGATCCATAGGGCTTGACATCCCCGTCCGAGCTAGAGCGCTAGCCTTTTAACGGACGTATGTTATTTGAGTTTATGACACGTTGGTTTGCATGTATTAAAACGAATGGGGTAATTATCATTATAATGTTAAAGTTTAGTTACCAGGGTGCTCTGTTACGTAGAATCTATTGATAAACTTTTGATGAAATCTGGTGGTCTATCTTTATATATATTTATGACTCGAGCAATTAAACCTATAACTCACCAACATTCGTGTTGACTTTTTAGCATGTTATATTCTCAGGTCCTTAGACTGCTTCCGCTGTGATGTGCTTGTTGCCTGCATGGAGTCTCTCATGCTTTGTATAAAGTTTATTGCATTCAAAATAAAACTGCATTGTGTAATAAATAATTTGACTGTGATGTCAAACTGTATGATAAAAACTTATGTATTTTGGGAATTTGCTTATACCTAAGCACTCACCCACATGTTTATAACTTTCTATGTTTAGAAAGTCACTTATTTTAATGAATGCAATATTTTATCAAAACGTATCATATAGAGGTCAAAACCTCACTATGGAATCAATGATTAACGTGCTGCGTCAATAGCGATTTTGACGGGTCGTTACACAACTCGTTCAATTACCAATTAAATTAATGACAAAATCACTTGAAATCACTTATCTAATTATCTAGATCACCTAGATGTTGAAGCACAAATTGCATCTCAATTTAACTCACGTTAAACGATTAACAATCTATATAATTGAATTAAGAGTATAGAACATGCATAACGGTGGTTCTTTAATCAAGCTTAAGTAATTTAAATCAATAAGACATTGAATCCAATAGATAGAACAATCTAATATCTCAAGTTTCACATTCAAGTAAACACACAAAAGATTTTGCCTAACATATTAAAGTTGCAATAAACAGAATAATAAAAACGAGAAGCATTCATGATTACACAATTGAAAATAATGAAGAAATTGAGTACCGAAATTAATTAATGATGGACCAAGTTTAAAAGATGAATTACTCGTAAAAGAATAGATAAAAGTCTTCAAAACCCTCTAAAAGTCGTAGGTAAAAAACTACATAACCCTAATGAGGATAAAAACCCGTGTTTAAATAGTGGAATAAAATTTCAGCAAACCGACCCCGAATCGCGGCCGCAACAGGAGAATTGCGACCACGATCCAGACACCCAATCGTGACCAGAATAAGCTCATCGCGATCGCGATCAAACCTTTTCGAAAATCTTCAACTTCTGTCCTTTTATCGCGGCCGCAACCAAGGGCATCGCGACCACGATGGCCTCCAGATCAGTACTTTTTCATTTTTCTTCACGTTTCAACCTACTTTGAGCTTTTATGAAGCTAAAACATTTCCGGAACCAATCAAAACATTAAACCAACAACTTCTTAGGCACAAATCCCCATTTTCTACCAAATACCCGCAAAATTCTTTAAATCTTCATGAATAAATAACAATAAGGAACCGATATCGCGATATAAATTATGTATAATTGGAGCGATATCAACTCCGAGTTAATGTTCTAAAACCTTACCATTGGTAAGTAGACCTTAATATGTTTCCAACGATATTTGATTCATCAAAAACGGAGTTACGGTCTGAAAGTTACGACCAAAACAAGTTTCACAAAATGTTGATTTTGGCTTTTGCGCACCGCGCAAATTTAGCTGATAGAATTTGGTGGGTTTGGAATTTTGAGAAATTAAAGCGGACACTTTGGTCTGTTCACTTATGGACGGGCTTTAGACCCCAAAACTGATCTAGATCTCATTTTATCCCTATTTTTCACCAACCAAACTCTACAGAGAGAGATGGGGGTTTCTAGAGAGAGAGAGAGAAAGAGAGAGAGAGAGAGAGAGAGAGAGAGAAAGAGAGAGAGAGAGAGATAGATAGATAGATAGATAGAGAGCGCTTCAATGGAAGATGAAGATGGTGATTTCAACCCAGATTGAAGTTCATCTTGGTGTGTCTAGCCTCTAGGCTTCTCTTTGATGCTTTAGGTAAACCCTAATCCGAATTGTGTTGTTTAATTTCCATTTCGGTTAGGGTTTGTGTTAGTGTTGGGTTATAAACCACATTTCCCTTGAAATTGGGGGTTTTGGTGTATGATTTGGATAAAGGAACCCTAAAAATGCGGGTTTAGGGTTAGATGAAAAAATTGGTTATGTTTTTCGTGATTTTGGGTGTTAATCACTAGATTGGAAGTGTGTTGGTGTTTTTGATGTTCTTAAGAAGAAGTATTGGTCAAAATTGGGTGTTGACTTTGCTATAGTGTCAAACTATGATTTGAGTCAAGCTTTGGTAATTCAAGTATGTAAATACTTGATTTATTGTATTAATTGGTGTTTGGAGACATAATCACTAGCCATTAGTGATTATGGGTGAGTTTGACATAAGTCAAATGTGGTCGAGCGCAATATGGGTCAATATTGTGTATATTGTAAGAATTGGTGTAAGTGACGTTTTAATATGATAACTAACTAGCTAGTGATCTAGTTTCGGGACATAGGTTGGTCTAATTGATGTCAAGTATAATTTGGGCTAAATTGTACTTTGTAAAGTGGGTTTGAATTACCACCCGAAGTGGTAATTGAATTGTGTCCATTAAGTGTTAAATGGGAGGGTTTTGGCAAGCAAGGTGAGATCCCTCGACTAAGGGATGTTTGTTTCGGGTTCTCTTTTGGAGAATGGCTATTTCTGTATATATTGTACCTATGTGTGACATAGGTGGTTACTTACTCGGATTTGAGGACGGAGATCATGTTATACATGACTTGTGCGGGCATTCCAAGGTGAGTGGAATAATTATACGTGTATATATATAGTGTATTTATTTGTGTGCTATGATATGAACCAAAGATCCGGTAGTACCATAGCATGTGCGAATTGGTGCTATGATGTGAACCAAAGAGCCGGTAGCATTATGGCATGTGTGTTGTAATGTGAACCAAAGAGCCGGTAGAACTATAGCACGAGTTGCTAGGGTGTGAACCAAAGAGCCGGTAGCACCTTAGCATGAGTATGACTCAGTGTTATGATGTGAACCAAAGAGCAGGTAGCATCATGAAAAATGCGTAATGGCGTGAACCAAAGAGCCGGTAGCATCATAGCATGTGACGTATGGTGTGAACCAAAGCACCGGTAGCACCATAGCGTGGGTATGGTTAACCATATTGTATGTGTGTTATTTATTTAGAATTTCATATTGTGATGAATATATGCTATTGGTGATGCTAGCTGGTTGTGAATTGCGAGTATTTAGCATTATACATTGTGATTGAATGCTTATTTGATTGTTAGCTCGTATGCGGTATTTGTGTAAGTATTTTCAAGTAGGTAGATTATATATGTATATGTATATTTATTGAATTCACTAAGCGTAAGCTTACCCCTCGTTGTTGTTACCTTTTTATAGGTACCATTTGTTAAGGAGAAGACTTCTAGTTGCTAGACTAGTTGCTTTTGGGTGATTGAGCTCGTGAGGGGGTAGTGTTTAGATATTCGATTGTGGATTGGGGACTTGGTAAATCCTCAGGATTATGCTCTTGGTATCGGGTTGGGTTATAGAGTCCTAACTTGTCTAATTGTACATTTGGATCAACATTACACCGTTTGGTTGTACGGGTTTTTAAACCGTTTTGTAAACTCATATACATTTGTTGTACGTTGACTTCGCACGTCGTTAAACAGGTATTGGTATGATGAAATTTGCTTTGTTGGAAAATTTGGTGTTCACAATAAAATGGTGAAGATCTTGTTTTATGTTCAAAGGCGCGTCGCGCAGACATTTACGCGCCGCGCAAATGTGTCTGGTTCTAAACTGTTTTTTTTAAATACAAAGCGTCTTTTCTCGTAAAGTGTTGTGAGTCGTTTCACCATAACCATTTCCGAAAAAACAACTAACCATCAGGAGAATGTCAAAAGTCGCTTTAACACCGAAATCAGAGTACCAACCACGAACCATAGCGAGCCGTCTAAAAACAATCCAACCGCAAAATACCCATCCCAACCCAATGCATAAACCAGAACTCCAATTCTCCAACGGGTATATTGTTGCCTAGTCCAACCCCGAATGCCCAACCGAAAAAGAAAGGTCTCGAACAGGAAATCATGACAACTTGGAAATTACCCCACGTCCATCACACGTTAACTACCACTTCCTGCCACCCCGAAAACACCCTGTATTACCTACTATCGGGGTAATGGACCTACCCGACCAGTCAACGGATGAAACCTGCGTGCCCACCACAACCGGCCGTAATCAGGAAGAAACACATAACTACCCACCAACGAAACAAGCTACGGAGAAGCCCAAAATCGAGAAGGAACACAAAACTACCCAAGACAGTAGCATCTGGTGGCCACAACCAAACTAGGTGGTACACCACCTAAGCCACCATCGAAGACAAATTTTGGTGAAAATAGGAGGTCGAAAAGCAACAAACAAAGGCGGAAACGAAGGAACCCAAACAACCATAGTCAACCAACTACGAGAACGACATTAGAGAAGACTATGTTCGTCGAATCTAACCTTGAGCACTAGAGAGGAGAAGATCACAAAGGAATCCGGAGAAAAACCATCACGACGGTATAAATGGGACCCAAGCAACCATGGAAAAACCTACAACGAGAACGGTGGTGGAAAAAATCCATGATTGGAGGATCAACAATCAAAAGCGCCTTAACGTGAAAAGAAAACTAACCAGGCGGAGAAGAAGAATAACAACCACCATTGCAGTATAAAGGAAAACTAAGCAACCATAGCCAAACCCATCGTGAAATTGACTGTGGAGAAGGGTTACATTCGATAGTTCCAACCTCAACCATTAGAGATGGAGGAAAAACAACTTCCGACGAGATCAGAGAGAGAAAACCCGAGAGAGAGAGAGAGAGAGAGAGAGAGAGGGGGGGTGAAAAGAACAAGGGGATAAAAGGAAAACCGGAACACTGGCAAGATGCAGAAGGTCTGTGACGGCGCCAAATGAGGCTAGCATTCCGGCGATGTACATGGCTTGGTTTGAATGTTAGAGAGATGTAGAAGGGAAAATGAAGTTAAGCGATGTTAGAGTACATACTACGTTTTGTTTTCACTTTCTAGATTAATTTTTTTTCTTTCATAAAACATGAAATTAAATTAATATATAACAAAATGATCTAATAATATTACAATATTGAGTCATACTTCACATTTTTATTGACACATCATACGATTCATTTAACACGTCTATTGAATTTAAACCCCAATTACAATACAATACATTGCACACATATAAATCAATTGAAATCGAACACGTGAAACATGACTCCCCTAACTACATGACCTTGCCTAAAATGGTACCACTAATGATACCGCAACCCGCATGCGCATCCCATATGTATGCGGGCACTCATTAGTGTGCGTATGCGTGTGCTTATGCGCGTTATGCGGTATGCGGATTCGTATCTAACGCCTTTGTTCCCGGTACAGCGATTACTTGGCTATCAAGTAAATATCTTTTTCATAATTACATTCGTGATTCGGGGGAGTTTGTTATGGAAAGGATTGCCATTATCTCGGATGGTTCTAGAATTAGGGTTTGCCTATATATACAAACCCTAATTATCATTCTAACCACGATAATCACATTACGTAACCATCATCTAATACACGTCTTACGTAACCAGCATCGCCTAACATCTTCTAAAGGTTAGCAGGTTAGTTTCTTGATTAACTAGTACCTACGACCTTATTTGGGGCCTTCTAATCGACGATCGTCATTAAAGGTGGACTTAATCACTTGGCCACCACGCCAACATATGATGTCGGCCAGGGTTATTCACGGTAGCTGGACCGGAGAGCTTTATTCTAAGATCCTTAAACCCCACCTTTCTAACGTGTTGAGCAGGCATATTAAACCCCGTGGTAAAATATGCATGATCAAGTGGTGCTTTCATTGAGAGCTGAACTAATTCAAGACATGTTTATTTGTTTTTTCTTTTAAAGTTTTGAATTATAAGGCTTATTGTTCACAAATTTTTTTTTTTTTTTTTTAATTTTTTCTTTAACAGTATCATGACTTCCGAGGAATCATCGGAACGTACTCAAACAGATAATCAAAACACGGCGTCTGGTAATCAGCAGACGTAAGCTATGACTATGGGGGCGGGATACGCGCCATATCTTCCACCTGTATCCGGCGAGCCTTTTCAGAGGTATAAGCCGATATATCCAGATGTGATTACACCGCCAAGGGCAAACTCACCAGTTACCACCACGCGGTTGGATTTTTCAGCGGTGGATCCAAGGGTCATCTTGGTAGGCACTAGCGGTGAAACAGTAGGCCCGCACGTGGTATGCTGCGGCCAGGTACCTATTTATAGTACCACGGTTTCAATCCCTCTGTAGACGCAGAGTGTTCAGCAGAATTTATCGTTTACACCGTTGCAACCTTGGCAACCACTGCGTCCAAATTCGCAGTTTTTGACTCCTGTAGATGTGCAGGCATTACTTAATAGTTGGGGGTTCGGTGTCATTCCGGATGCCAATTCTCATTGGACGCCGATAACCGTAGAACAGCAAAACACTGCGCATACTGTTGGGCTTATAGCGGCATATCCTCAGGTCTCGCAGGCATCTGCGCCACAGGTTTCGGCACCTTTTTAGCTACCCGTATACTCTGCGCCAGCAAGCCTGCCTTCTTTTCCAACGCATCAGCCTTGGTTGTATCCGCAGACGCCAGGGCAGCCCTGGCAAAATATTCAGGGGTAGGCGAATCTCGCAAGCCAATTTATGCAGGCGGCACCTCCTGACATGGTCCACCTATTTTCACAACCTGATTTTGTTTAGGATATGATGAGGCGTTTCTTCGCAGGGCTCAAAGGTGACCCTGTTAAACCACCTTTTGAGCTACCAACTACTTTTGATAAGTTTCCTTCGCATATAACTGCATATCTGTTTCCATCTGCGCCAAAGATACCTCATATGTTGGGTACTTACAATGGCTTAACTGATCCAGATGACTTCTTACAGCGTTTTGAGGGTGCAATGCGCACTCAAGGTTGGGTGGATCCGGTTGCGTGTCAGATATTTCCAATGACACTGCAGGGTATTGCTCGTGAATGGTTTAATAAACTGCCGGCGGGTAGTATAGCCGGGTTTATGGATCTACGGACGAAATTCTTGCTGCAATATCAGAATCAGAGGCCACGCAAGCGCACTCATATCGAATGTCATGATATTGTGCAGAAATCCAAGGAATCTTTGGGTAAATTTCTCACAAGATATACAAATGAGTGTCTGCGCATACCAGATCTCAAGCCAGAGCAACAGATTTCCGGACTCATACATGGTATAAACTCGGAACGTCATCCAACACTGGTAAGGCATCTGCGCCATACGGTCCCAACAACTTATGCTGAAGCGCTTAATGAATGCCATGACTATATGCGGAGTGGCGAAGATAATGATATTCCAACAGCTAGTTCACACAACGAGAGGAAAGACGATGATGATCGTTCGCGTGATCAAAATCGTGGCAACAACTCTCGCGGAAGGTATCCTAGCGGTGGTCCTATCAGGAATGATAAAGGGAAATCAAGTGGCAATTATCGAAACAATAATCAGCGTGGCATCAATAATCAGAACTATGTGCTGCTTAAAAGTTTGTCTAAAACGCCAAAAGAAATTTTGGCAACCGAACCAGTGTGCGCGGCCTTTGCGGTTCCAACCCCGCTTACAAAATTTGGTAAGTGGGATAAAACAAAGTATTGCGAATTCCATGACGATTACGGGCATGACACTAATCGATGCAAAAACTTGATGGGAAGAGTACTTGAAGCGCTGTGCGCAGGTAAATTGGATCACCTGAAGCCACCTAAGAAGGGCAAGGTAAAATCCGCAGAGGAAGGGTCGAAGGTTAAAACTTTCGCATGGAAAAAGGTCGATAAACAAAAAACGCCGACTTAACCATTAATATGGTCGATGCAGAGAAAGTTAGCCAGCGGAGAAATTACAATGATCACCATGACTGGGAACTTCTCCCGATCGCATTTCCTCCTGTAATGTCCATTGACACATTTAATGAGCCCATTATCATCAAGTTTCGCATCCCTACTTGCGGTGTACAAATTAAACGCATGCATGTTGACACTGGGAGTGAAGTCGACATTATGTACGAGTATTGCTATCATTTTCTCCCTGCAGAAGTCAAAACGCAACTACGCCAGTCTGATATTACGTTATCTGGGTTCTCTGGAGAAAGCTCATGGCCGCTTGGCCGGATAGAGCTAATGATAGAACTCGCAGATGATAATAATCCGCAGTTGGTCAGACATGAGTTAGTTGACTTTTATGTGGTTCGTTCAACTTCGCGGTACAACGCACTGCTTGGGAGAAATTTCATACGGCGTTTTAACATTATACCGTCGGTGGTGCATGGTTTGATTAAGTTTCCTACGAAGGGAGGGGTTGCCACAATTGCGTCACATCAAACAACCGAGTCGTGTGGTTCTGTTGTGCCTGTAAACATTCCCAGAATGGGAGAACAACTTGCAAGCAGTACGGTCATAGCAAACCGTTTACATCCGGATAAGCGGATTAAAATCGGCGCAGGCTTGTCAGCCGAAACAAAGGCCAAATTGCACGGAATATTGACCGCTAACTCAGATGTTTTCGCGTGGCGTGAATCAGACATGACTGGGGTACCGCGAGACATTGCGGAACATAAATTGAATGTTAACCCATCACTCACGCCCGTTAGACAAAAGAAGCGGCATATGGCTCTTGAGCGCAGTGATTGGTTATGCACAGAAGTAGATAATCTTGTCAAAGCAAACATCATGCGGGAGGTGCGGTATTAGACATGGGTTGCTAATCCTGTGTTAGTCAAAAAGGCTGATGGTAATTGGCGGATGTGCGTTGATTTTAAAGACATTAATAAAGCGTGTCCTAAGGATAACTACCCTCTCCCGGAAATAGACTGGAAGGTGGAGTCACTGTCAGGGTTCCGGTACAAGTGTTTTCTAGATGCGTACAAGGGTTATCACCAAATCTTAATGGCTGCGGAAGATGAGGACAAAACTGCTTTCCATATGCCGCAAGGTATTTATTACTATACAAAGATGCCTTTCGGATTAAAAAACGCAGGCGCAACATATCAGCGCGTAATTAATGCGGCGTTCAAACACCAAATTGGTAGGAATCTTGAAGTGTACGTTGACGATTTGGTAATTAAGAGCAACACTGAAGAAGAAATGCTCGCGGACATCCTAGAAACGTTTGCGTCTCTACGCAGGATAAACATGAAGCTGAACCCGCTCAAATGTAGTTTTGGTGAAGAGGAAGGCAAGTTTCTGGGTCATGTGGTGACAGCGCGGGGAATCAAGGCAAATCCCAAAAAGATTGAAGCCATTGATATTTTGCCATCTCCGAAGACAAAGAAAGACATGCAGAGTCTAACCGGAAAGCTTGCAGCGATCACGCGGTTCTTGTCGAAAGCCGCAGAGAGACAATTGCCATTATTCAATACTTTGAAGAATTGTTTAAAGAAGAAAGACTTCGTGTGGACTCAGGAAGCAAAATCAGCCTTTCAGGAGATGAAGAAGGTGCTCGCTGAATTACCAACACTCACCGCGCCAGTAACAGGAGAAACGCTTACGCTATATCTTGCGGCATCGAAAGAGGCTATCAGTTCAGTCCTCATCGCAGATCGCGGAAAGGTAATCTACTTTTATTTACATTGTATATTTCGCAGAAATTTAACTCTGAGGTTTTCTCAGACGCAAATGCCGGTCTACTTCGTAAGCAAGACGCTGACATCAAGTGAAGTAAACTATTCACCAATAGAAAACTAGTATATGCGCTAGTCCACACAGCGCGACGTTTGCGCCGGTACTTTCAAGCACATCCAATTGTGGTTCTAACTGATCAACCGATCAAACAGGTTGGTACATGACTAACGCAATCATTTTTCTTTCAGCTGTTATACAAGCCTGAGATTTCTGGCCGAATGGCTAAATGGGCAGTTGAGTTAGGAGAACACGAGATAAATTTTTCCTCGCGAAGCGCGGTTAAAGGTTAAATACTTGCAGATTACCTTGCAGAGTTACCTGCGGATGTTGAAGCCTCTGCAGAATGTCAGGACACTCCGGCTGCACCTTTGACATCATGGGAGTTATACACCGATGGTGCCTGCAGTGCAGCCGGCGTAGGTGCAGGTGTTATTTTAACTGGCCCAGATGGCGAAGAGCACACATATGCGATGCGGTTTAATTTTGTTGTTACGAACAACGAAGCAGAATACGAGGCTTTGTTAGCGGGTATGCGTATTGCGCATAAGTAAAATGTTAAAATCCTGCACGCTTACGTGGATTCAAAGCTGGTATGCAGTCAAGTCAGCGGGGACTTCAAAGCACATGACATGGCCATGCAGCAGTATTTATCACTTGTTCATAACCTCACTGACCAGTTTGAGGCTTTTCAAATCTCCCACGTCATGCGGGGGCAAAATAAGAAGGCGGGCGCGCTTAGCAAATTGGCTGCTTTGGCTTTTGATCATCTGGGGAAGAAAGTTCTTATAGAAGAATTGCATGCGAAATCCATTATTATGATGCCTTTAGTGGCATCAGTTGAGGAATCCTGCTCAACGTGGATGATGCCCATTATTGCTTTTCTGCGGGACGACACCTCGCCTGCGGACTCCGCGGATGCAAAAAAAGTCCGCATTAAGGCATCACTTTATGCCCTTGAGGGTGACGTCCTATATCGAAAGAATTATTTAGGGCCGTATTTAAGGTGTATTGGTCCGAAGGAAGCAGAGGAAGTTATACGCGAGGTGCATGAGGGTGCATGCGCTCTTCATTCGGGGCACAGGTCTATTGTGTCAAAGATTATGCGGCTAGGTTATTATTGGCCCACTATGTACGCAGATGCAGTGCGCATAGTTAAACAATGCGAATCTTGCCAAATACATGCACCTATCAGCAGAGAACCTGCGCATCCAATGATACCAGTCTCCTCACCATGGCCATTCTGCAAATGGGCGATTGACATAGTCGGACCATTTCCTAAGGGCCGAGGTAATATTATCATTTATTTTCTAACATATGCTGCTAACATCAGTATCTTACGCATACTCTGCACACGCAGGAAACATCAAATTCTTGATTGTTGCAATCGACTATTTCACGAAATGGGTTGAAGCATGACCGCTGGCGACAATATCAGGAAAAAGGTTGCGTAATTTTGTATGGGAAGACATAGTTTGTCGATTCGGTATACCAAACAAAATTGTTAGTGATAACGGTACGCAGTTTGCGGGAGATCCTTTCCGCAGCTAGTGCGCGGAGCTTAATATTAAGCAAACTTTTACATCCGTCGCGCATCCGCAGGCGAATGGCCAGTGCGAAGTCACCAACCGGGACATAGTGGCTGGAATCAAAGCTAGGTTGGGCCATGGTAGAGTTGGTTGGGTGGATGAACTGCCAAAGGTTTTATGGGCGCATAGAACAACACCAAAAGCAAGCACTGGTGAAACTCCATTCAGTTTGGTCTACGGGTCAGAGGCTGTTGTGCCCGTAGAAATTGAGGTACCAAAGTTCCGCATACAGAATTTTGACGAAGAAAATAACTCAGAAGCTTTGCGGGAAAATCTTAATCTGCTTGAATAACGCAGACTCTCTGTGGCAATAAACGAAGCCAATAACAAGCAGAAAATTGCAAAGTACTATAATCAGCGTGTGCGTTCGCGCTCTTATAAGTGTGGGGACTTAGTTTGGCGTCAGAATGACGCAAGTCATGCGGAGGATACTGGGAAATTGGGCCCCCGTTGGGAAGGTCCATACAGGGTAGCAAAAGCAAGCAACACCGGGGCATACCATCTCGAGACGTTGGATGGAAAACCTGTGAAACGCACTTGGCACGCGACATTGTTGAAAAAATGTTATATGTAGCTGGATGGACCTGATCACTCCTGTTTATTTTAGCACATTTTCTATGTATTTTCCGTCCGTTTGGATGTGTCGCGGTTGTAATCATGATTAATGCCAATTGAATATTTACTCGCGCATACTTTTATTGTTTATTTTTTTTTATATGCGGTTCCTGCCTACTTAAGGGGTGTCCTCTAGCCCTCGTGCGGCAGAAGCCTGTTTGGTTACAAGGCTAGACATTAACGGCAGGCGAAGGGAATTGGTTTTCCCCTAGCCAAGCGCCACGCAGACTAGATGGCTGCCAAGTCGACCTAAAAATACAAGCATTGGTTTGTTTGTGCATAATTACTCTCGCATTGGTTTGCGTGAGAAACTCTTAAGCATAAAAGCATTGGTTTGTTTTTAGTTGCGTTGCTTACCATACAGCTAAAGTGCACCCCTAGTACATGACAAAGCAATAACGCAGTAGCTTTTGAGTCTAAGTTGTTCAAGGTAAAATCGCTAAAGTATTGGTTTATTTTACGCAGTACCTGAGGATACGCATGAGTTTTGGTTAACTATGCGCATGGGCATGCGGTTAATTCTTTGTTTTGATTCGCGATATATAAACAAATTAATACACTACGCATGCATAACACGATAATATATACATAAAGTTATTACAAATGATAATTGTTTCAAACGCCTGCCCATCACGGGACTTAAGGCCCAAAAATTGTATTTACAATTGCCTGCCTAAGCATAGGACTTACGGCGCAAACTATTACAACAACCTAATAATCCTCCTTGAGGAACCCATCAATCGACATGTTAGGGTCCGCCGCAAATGCATTAATTAGGGGGATCGGGATGGCAGTGATGGCTTCTTCCGCTTCCATGAGCACCGCAGCCGTACCCTCCTTCAATTTTTTCTGCACGACGTCGGGGTACGGCGGTGTGAGCCCGCAGGCTTGGATCACCTCTAGCACTGCCTTGTTGATTTCGTGGTCTTTAATCACGTCAACATAGGCGTTGAACTTGTCGGACACGGGCCCAGAATCCATCACCTTCTGCGCAATGGTAGGAAGGGCGGTGCGAAGCTTTGTCAAGTCCGCCTCTTCTAGCTCGCGGTCTGTCACCGCGTCATCCTTCTCCCTATTAACCTTTTCCAGCTCCACCCGCAGACGCTCAGTCTCCTCCTTGGACTGGTCAACCGCCCCAACCAGCTCGCAGTTTTTCTTTCTCTCTTCAATCAATGTGGTTTTGATTTCCACCGCAGTTAACTCTACCGCCTTGCGCGCTTCTTCTGCGGCGTCCCTGTCTTTCTTAACCTGATCAACTCCCGCTTGCAGCAGCCCTAGTTCTGTTTCTTTCCGCACGGCCTCCTGATACAAGTTAGTGTAATGGCGGGCTTGATCCGCAACCATGCCAAAAAAGGACAAGGCCGTTTTGGATGAAGGCGTTGAGCGCCTGATTAAAGGGCAGTGTGGCTAGTTGGTTGCGGAACTCAGCCGGGAAGATTTGTTGGAGGAAAGCGGATTGCTCTGCGGCGTTTTCCGCCGATGACTGGGTGAGCTGCGCCAGGTTCGCCAATCGGAAGCTACCGGGGTTGGTGTAGACTCGGAGTCCAGGTGTATCGTCTTGTCCTTTGACTCGGCGGTAGCTTCAAGGTCCGGATTGATCCGTAGTGGGGTGTGATGCGTCTCCTCAACATGCTCTGCGTATTAGTAAATGGTTACATAAATGCAAACTTAAGTATGCGGTATGCGCGAAGGGGGAACGCTTACCAGAAGATGGGGGAGGTAGATCCGCAGAACGGGGTTCGATGGGAACGAAGTTGTCGTTCCGCTTGTCCTCCCTCTGTTTGGGAGTGAGTTTCTTCTTCTTCTGTTGGGATTGGGAGGCTTCGGCGGCCTTGCACTTATTACCAGAGGTGGCAGGTGCATTCTCGCCAGTTTTCTCCTGCTCCAACTGCTGGTTCACATTCTGCTTGCGGAAGGAGATGCCCGCGATCTCCTCCGTAGTTAGTACTTTCTTCATCTTCATCTCTGTAAACATGCATGCATGCGTTAGCATATATAAATAGCAAACTGTTATGTTAGTACGTGATCATACTATTCCTACCCTTTCCATCCGGTCCGACTATGGCTGGACGCACATCTTCCCATGACCAGTGTGCGGATATCTTCCCTAACTGCAGCATCACGTTCTCGTATGACAGGTGCACCAGCTGTGCATTAGCGCAATCTGCCAATAATTTTGTTTCCTCGTCATCAAGGACCGGGGTTTTGTTCACATCCTTCTCCACCTTCTCGCACCATATAAGCGCTTGCGGAAAATTGGTACCAACTACAGTTTGGTCAATGTAAAAGAAAGTTTCTTTCCAGTTACCCGCATTCGACTTTGGGGTCTTGGTGAAATTTTGTCGGGCGAAGAAGGTGAACCAGGATTTGTGGTGATTGGCTAAGCGGTATAGATGACAGAAAACTTTAACCAACGGTACCTTGATGAGTGCGACGCACCACATCTCAAACAGTACTATTTTACCTATGGCATAAGGGTGTAGTTGCCCTAATCCCACTCTGAAGTGATCTAGTACGCCTAGGAAGAAGTCGGAGGGGGGAACCCTAAAGTTGACATGCTTGAACGCATGTTCGTAGATGGCCACCTTCTTCTCCGGTGGCTCGTGAGCACGTTGATTGGGCAGGGGTGGCACCGGATTGTACTTTGCTAACGGTGGGTATTGTTTAACTAAGTGCTCAATGTGTTTCTGCTCTATAATCGATCTAACACTATCTACATAGGTCTCGTTAGCCTTAGTCATTTTCTATAGAGTGATTGGAGAATTACTAACCTTTAGACGGTGGCCGGAGTATTTAGGATTTGATCGGAATTGAATATTGCAGCGTATTGGGGAAGCTTGAAGCAGAAAAATGGAAATGTGTGTAAATTGGGGCTATTTATAGTGAAGATTTGGAGTCATGGGGTGGAATGGTTTGATCGTAGTTGTACACGTGTTACGCGATCAACGGGTGGCATTTTAAGTGCGCGCGTGGATGTCAGTTGGGTATGGTTACCTATGAGCGCGTGGCTGACACGCGCCTGCCAACTTTCACTTTACGTCTTTGATAGTGCTCCAAATGAACATATATTTAGTAGCAATATCCTCCCAATATGTAAATTATTTAGTTGTAATTGTCCTATTTTAAGTTGTAATCGTTTATATTAAATAAGTGCGAAGACAAAAGGCGAAAACGACGATTTGAAGACGCAAATGACCAAAAAGCTCAAATGTACAAGATACAATCCAAGTGGTTCAATTTATTGATGAGAAACGTCTAAAAATGACAAAAGTACAAGTTGCGGAACGCAAAGTACAAGATATTAAATTATACGAAAGGACGTTCAAAAATCCGAAATCGGGACCCGAGCCAACTATCAACGCCCGACGCAACGGACCAAAAATTATGAGTCTACTATGCACAAGAATATAATATAATATATATATAATTATATAAAATTATATATATTATATTATATAATTAAATATAACGTCGACAAGCTAGAAAACAAAGCAATTGGGCATGGCCAGACTGGCCATGCGATCGCATGAGATTAACACTGAGAACCCATGCGATCGCATGGGCCTCAGGATCAGACCACATCTATAAAAGGCAACGAGTTTTGGCCATAAAAAAATATAATAATAATACTCTATAATAAATAAATAAATATATATATATAATATATATAATATAGTATAGGGTAGTTTTATATTAGATTAGTTACGGTTATGTAAAGGTTATTTTACGGGTTTTAAAGTCGGAGCTCTGTCCGTGTAACACTACGCAATAAATAATCAATGTAAGCTATGTTCTCCTTTTTAAATTAATGTCTCGTACTTAAGTTATTATTATGCTTATTTAAGACGAAGTAATCATGATGTTGGGCTAAAATACTAAAATTGGGTAATTGGGCTTTGTACCATAATTGGGGTTTGGACAAAAGAACGACACTTGTGGAAATTAGACTATGGGCTATTAATGGGCTTTATATTTGTTTAACTAAATGATAGTTTGTTAATTTTAATATAAAGATTTACAATTAGACGTCCCTATAAATAACCATATACACTCGATCGGACACGATGGGCGGAATATTTATACGTACGAATAATCGTTCATTTAACCGGATACGGGAATGGATTAATAGTCTATGGAATTATTAAAACAGGGGTGAAATTATGTACAAGGACACTTGGCATAATTGATAACAAAGTATTAAAACCTTGGGTTACACGCAGTTGATATCCTGGTGTAATTATTAAACAAAGTATTAAAACCTTGTTACAGTTTAAGTCCCCAATTAGTTGGAATATTTGACTTCGGGTATAAGGATAATTTGACGAGGACACTCGCACTTTAAATTTATGACCGATGGACTGTTATGGACAAAAACCAGACGGACATATTAAATAATCCAGGACAAAGGACAATTAACCCGTGGGCATAAAATTGAAATCAACACGTCAACCATCATGGTTACGGAAGTTTAAATAAGCATAATATATTTTATTTTATATTTCATCGTACTTTTATTTACTCGCTATTTTATTTAACGTCATTTATTTATTGTCATTTATTTTTCGCTACTTTAATTATCGTCATTTATATTTTGCATTAGGTTTTAATTGTAACTTAAAATATAAAATCGACAAACCAGTCATTAAACGGTAAACCCCCTTTTATATATTATCAATATAATATATATTTTGTACAAATATAATTGTTTAAAAATATAGTGTGCAATAAGCCCGCTCCCTGTGGAACGAACCGGACTTACTAAAAACTATACTACTCTACGATTAGGTACACTGCCTATAGTGTTGTAGCAAGGTTTAGGTATATCAATTTTGTAAATAAATAATTAAAACTTGTGTAATCTGTATCGCTTTTTGTATCAAAAATATATAGTATTTCACGTACACCTCGCACGACATCAAGTTTTTGGCGCCGCTGCCGGGGACTCGGCGAAACGCTATATTTTTAATATATATTTGTATACATATATTTATATATCATTTTTAGAAAAACAATAAAAAGCAAAAAAAAAAAAAAACAAACCTGGAACCCAGACCCATGCGATCGCATGAGCCGGGTGTTGTAAAGCCATGCGATCGCATGGCCTGATCTGACACGCCAGAAACCCTATTTCAGCATTTATTACGGGGTATTATTTATTATTATTATTATTTAGGGTTATTTATAATAATATTTAGTTTTAGTTTTAATTTAATTTGTAATTTAAGTTTTAATTAGTTTTATAATTATAAAAAAAATTAATACTTTTATAAAATATATAATATAAAAATAATATTTTTATAAAATTTATATTTTTATCATTTTAATTACAATTTGTATTTTTATCGTTTATTCGTAATATTTGTATTTTTATCATTCGTAATTAGTTTTAAGACTAGTATTTTGCCGTAGCTTATTTTATATTTCTAGATTTTTAGGTTTTGCCGTAAAATCCCTTAAGTGCCTTTTCTTTAGATTAAGATTTAGGTGCTTTAGAATTTTGCGACACTGTTTATAAATTTTAGTACCTTTTAAGTTTCGACGTTTTTCTTTCTTATTTTTATTTTTCGACGCGCTTCTTTTTCTTTCTTATTTCTCGACGATCTAGTTTTTAGGACATAGAATTTTCTATTTCTTCTCTAAAATTTCAAAAACGAAAAAATTATTTTAAGCGGTTAAATTGATAGACATTCAAATTTTCTAGTTCGTAGTAATAGTTGGATTTGTTAGTGGCTGAGTTGTGAGCTTCCGATTTAAAGGGTTCTGGCTCCCTGCTGCATCTATTGGCTATTCGAAACGTGGGCAAAATCAGAAAAGTCTATTAATTTGATAACTTATATAATTTTTATTTTTATAACTAATAGGATAATTAAGTAAATGCACCACATTGTAGCTAAAATTTGGTAATAAGCGCATTATGGAAAATCTCGAGAATATTTTGGAAACTCTTTATGACATCCGAAATCAATTTAATCAATACTCTCAAACGGGTGTTGATGACAATTCGTTCGGTCAATCTTGGACCACAAATGACGAAACAATAACTGGTTGTGAAATCTGTGGAGATTATCACTCAACATGGGAATGTTATTATTACGTTCCTATGGAAAATTATGAACCCATGGAACTTGAAGGGAACGATTATGAAGAATACAATTCAAATTGGGATTATTCCCAAGAATATTTCCAAACTCCACAACCAGAAGACGAGGAAAATTATGTGTCTGAAAATTCTTTAGATTATATGAAAATCAAACTCGAAGAACTTGATGCTCAAAATGAACAAATGAGAGAGTTTGTAAATCGGCAAGCTGAAACTCTATCAGATTACACACCTGTTGATCTGAGGAGTCTTGTACAAGAAAATCTCATATCATCGAATTTTGATGAATTCGAGAGCTCTGAAATCACCAACTATCCCGATGATACTTTTTATTCAGCTTTACCAATTTCACAACATATCGACACATTAGCCTCTACCGACGAAATCATCGATCAATCAATGAATGAAGAAGAAGTAAGGGTGACAAATTTGTACTCTTGGGAAAATGATAACGTTGAAAATTTTACCCCCGAGACCAAAGTAGTGGAACCGATAAGTACCGTTAAAGAAGAAGAATCTGCTTCGATTCCGGAATTCACTATTCCACAACCTTCCAACCCAATATTCTCAATAGACGAGTCATCTACTAAAGATGAACTACGGGCTGTAATAGATAATGACACCTTGGATTTCACCCAATTGGGTAATAGAGGTGAAAACTTTGATCCCGAGAATAAACGGAAGGAAATGTTAGGAATTATCCACCCTATAGAAATATGTATGTCGGTGTATATCGATCCATTTGACCAAGAACAAGAAAAGAGACATATCCATTTACTAAAAGCTACACTTAAGAAAGAATTAAGTAGTGACGATCGGGTGGGTCTAAACTTTAAACCCATTGATATATTTTATACCATCCGAGATGTAAATAACTGGCTCACTATTCTAATTCGTGGAACTTATTCTACCGACTTCACATGTCGTCAGCTAAGTGTGGGGAAGTCTAACCCCACTTAACGTTAAATTAGGGGTTCGGGTTAGTGCATAACTCGTTAATAAAAATGCACGATTAGGGTAAAAGACGCATTTTCAAAAATTAGCAAACAGTTCAGAAAAGCAACCGTTTTTGAAGAAAAATATGTGTGATAAAACAAGAAGGAATGAACGATGAGGTGCACCATCTATCATTCGACGAGCTTTGTAATTACAAACTGGGTATTATTAATCATTTTTCTACACTAATCACCCTCATGAATTTATAATTAGAGTCTGATTTCATGCAAATGAGGGTATTGCATGATCTCAAGTGTGGGGAAGGGTTATAAATTCTCTCGGGTTTATACTTGGCTTATTTTCTAAATTTTATGAAAATTTGAAAAATTTTCAACTAAATGAATTAAAAATCATGTTTATACATATTTATGAACGATAAAACTAGGTGTTAATGCCGAAATTATTGTTACCTCGGAAATGACATAAATTGAGAAACAACTAAAACGCTTGAATTTATTTATTAAGATATAAAAAGACGCATGAAAAAAGCCAAGTGTGGGGAGAATGTACCAAGTTATTCAATTAAAAACTATCTATCACATGTTTCTGTAAAGTTTATTGCAGGTGCTTTTGTTTTGGACTAAATTAACTGTTTTACCCGATTTATTGTAATACTTTTGAAAGAAAAGATGGATCTACACGATGAATCAATTCCATCATTAAAAGGAAGTAAAGTCTTTCAAAAAAAAGACACGCGCTTCTTGATTTAGGTCAAGAAGTTGTCGTCCAGACCAGCTGTAGGTTGACGAAAAATCTAGAAAAGTCATCTCTAAAATCAGCAGGAAATCCACGGACCTCAGCATCAAACAGGGTCGCCAAGTGGTCAGACTTATCCTAACCATGAGAGGATCTGTCTCGTAAAATGGGGAGGGCGCCGTGCAAATTAGCTTGATAAGACTAATGAATCAGATCCCCAGAAAGGATAATCTCCTTAAAGATTAAAAATCAGCTTTTAAGACTGATATTACTCAATCCTAGAGATTGACCTTAAAGATTTAGAATTACAAACTCATGGAATTCGATGATATCTAAACTCGAGCTTGAACGAGAAAATATTTTGATCAAATTAAAACCGATTTGTTTTCTAAAAACCCATTTTTAATGCGTTCATTACCATTGAACGTAAAATCCTAGGAATTCACCTAGAATTCATTAGGTCACCTGAACCAAATCGGGTGTCAACCATAAGAACGGTGGTTGCATAGCATGGTCAAAGACAGGACCTTGTGCCAGACCGAAAAATCGTAAGGGTGAGCTTTACTATTGCTCCTACCAAGGATAGTAATTGCGTCCGACACGTTTTAGACCATGAACAAATGCATGTCATTAAACATTGCCTTAACAGTTTCTTGTTCATCGCTTTCCTTTACAACTGGACGGTAGTTTGCCGAAAGGTAATATACGGGACAAGTAAACTGGACGTGTTGCTTTCCAAATACAAGGTTAGCAAGTGGGTGACACAAAACCATAAGTTTTGAGCTAAAATTTCAAATCTGAAACCCACAAAACCCACAAAAACATTTTGCAAACACCGGTGAAGGGGTATTCCGGAAAACTTATCTAGGGTAAAAGCTAGAATAAATTTTCAAAAGATCAAATGTTTTTATAAAGATCCAATTTCCTTAAGGATCTAAATTTTTATAGTCATGTGGGACTGTAAACCACATCGTTACTATCATTGTTTATACCGCCGTATCAAAATCACTAATGTATAAAGTGTGAAGAATAAAGAAGTGATTCGTGTGATTTAATTTCAAGTTCTGTATTGCTTGAGGACAAGCAACGTTCAAGTGTGGGGATATTTGATAGTGCTCCAAATGAACATATATTTAGTAGCAATATCCTCCCAATATGTAAATTATTTAGTTGTAATTGTCCTATTTTAAGTTGTAATCGTTTATATTAAATAAGTGCGAAGACAAAAGGCGAAAACGACGATTTGAAGACGCAAATGACCAAAAAGCTCAAATGTACAAGATACAATCCAAGTGGTTCAATTTATTGATGAGAAACGTCTAAAAATGACAAAAGTACAAGTTGCGGAACGCAAAGTACAAGATATTAAATTATACGAAAGGACGTTCAAAAATCCGAAATCAGGACCCGAGCCAACTATCAACGCCCGACGCAACGGACCAAAAATTATGAGTCTACTATGCACAAGAATATAATATAATATATATATAATTATATAAAATTATATATATTATATTATATAATTAAATATAACGTCGACAAGCTAGAAAACAAAGCAATTGGGCATGGCCAGACTGGCCATGCGATCGCATGAGATTAACACTGAGAACCCATGCGATCGCATGGGCCTCAGGATCAGACCACATCTATAAAAGGCAACGAGTTTTGACCATAAAAAAATATAATAATAATACTCTATAATAAATAAATAAATATATATATATATAATATATAATATAGTATAGGGTAGTTTTATATTAGATTAGTTACGGTTATGTAAAGGTTATTTTACGGGTTTTAAAGTCGGAGCTCTGTCCGTGTAACACTACGCGATAAATAATCAATGTAAGCTATGTTCTCCTTTTTAAATTAATGTCTCGTACTTAAGTTATTATTATGCTTATTTAAGACGAAGTAATCATGATGTTGGGCTAAAATACTAAAATTGGGTAATTGGGCTTTGTACCATAATTGGGGTTTGGACAAAAGAACGACACTTGTGGAAATTAGACTATGGGCTATTAATGGGCTTTATATTTGTTTAACTAAATGATAGTTTGTTAATTTTAATATAAAGATTTACAATTAGACGTCCCTATAAATAACCATATACACTCGATCGGACACGATGGGCGGAATATTTATACGTACGAATAATCGTTCATTTAACCGGATACGGGAATGGATTAATAGTCTATGGAATTATTAAAACAGGGGTGAAATTATGTACAAGGACACTTGGCATAATTGATAACAAAGTATTAAAACCTTGGGTTACACGCAGTTGATATCCTGGTGTAATTATTAAACAAAGTATTAAAACCTTGTTACAGTTTAAGTCCCCAATTAGTTGGAATATTTGACTTCGGGTATAAGGATAATTTGACGAGGACACTCGCACTTTAAATTTATGACCGATGGACTGTTATGGACAAAAACCAGACGGACATATTAAATAATCCAGGACAAAGGACAATTAACCCGTGGGCATAAAATTGAAATCAACACGTCAACCATCATGGTTACGGAAGTTTAAATAAGCATAATATATTTTATTTTATATTTCATCATACTTTTATTTACTCGCTATTTTATTTAACATCATTTATTTATTGTCATTTATTTTTCGCTACTTTAATTATCGTCATTTATATTTTGCATTAGGTTTTAATTGTAACTTAAATATAAAATCGACAAACCAGTCATTAAACGGTAAACCCCCTTTTATATATTATCAATATAATATATATATTGTATAAATATAATTGTTTAAAAATATAGTGTGCAATAAGCCCGCTCCCTGTGGAACGAACCGGACTTACTAAAAACTATACCACTCTACGATTAGGTACACTGCCTATAGTGTTGTAGCAAGGTTTAGGTATATCCATTTTGTAAATAAATAATTAAAACTTGTGTAATCTGTATCGCTTTTTGTATCAAAAATATATAGTATTTCACGTACACCTCGCACGACATCAGTCTTGTCAGCCGAATGGGCTTCTGCGACAGTGACAGGCATTAAATGACCTCGAAACGCACGCGAAAAATTAAATGCTAGCCGTTTTCTTGTTTTTTTCGCTTAATAGTTTGATATCATATGTCTTGCGCCATATAACATCAAACTGGGGGGATATAATAATACCGCAACCCGCATGCGCATCCCATATGTATGCGGGCACTCATTAGTGTGCGTATGCGTGTGCTTATGCGCATTATACGGTATGCGGATTCTTATCTAACTCCTTTGTTCCCGGTACAGCGATTACTTGGCTATCAAGTAAATATCTTTTCCATAATTACATCCGTGATTCGGGGGAGTTTGTTATGGAAAGGATTGCCATTATCTCGGATGGTTCTAGAATTAGGGTTTGCTTATATATACAAACCCTAATTATCATTCTAACCACGACAATCACATTACGTAACCATCATCTAATACACGTCTTACGTAACCAACATCGCCTAGCATCTTCTAAAGGTTAACAGGTTAGTTTCTTGATTAACTAGTACCTACGACCTTATTTGGGGCCTTCTAATCGACGATCGTCATTAAAGGTGGACTTAATCACTTGGCCACCCCGCCGACATCATCATGTCGGCCAGGGTTATTCACGGTAGCCGGACCGGAGAGCCTTGTTCTAAGATCCTTAAACCCCACCTTTCTAATGTGTTGAGCAGGCATATTAAACCTCGTGGTAAAATATGCATGATCAACCACGATGTTTTTGAAGACCCTAAAACAACCAAGAAACGACTGCAATTAAATGATTTCAGACACTCCAACCGCAACAATATCCGAACCAAGAATCACCATAACTTTCCACTTTAGTTTATTTATTTTTCAATTTTTTATATTTTTCCGAAATACATATACTGGAAAATTAATGAGCGATAAACTGTAAGCATTGGGAACACAAATTAGTTTGTTATTCCTTCCTTCTCCATAAATGATACTATTTGCTTAAGCAATTTCTTGTTTTCAGTTTAACTGTGTTTCAATGTTTACTACCATGATTTGGTATCTTATTTACTTTCTCACACATGAACCTACCACGGGTACAATTCATTTTAGAACAGGTCAAATAGAGGTAGACGTCCAAAAACAAAGGTGTAAAACAAAATCATTAAAATTTATAAATAATTTTCAGAAGTAATTTTATTAAATTTTTTTTTTTCCCTGATGAGTCGTGTTGTACCTGTGTAAAGTGGTGGTGATTGTGGTGATCACTGATAAGAGATGAATATGGTTGACTCGAATTCAATATAGGTTGTTTTGTGCACGATATAAACCTATGTGGTGTGGGTATTATTCTACCAAATGCTAAATTTCTTGTCAAAATGAATGTTATTGGTTAGGAAGCAATGAATTATACTCTCGAGTTACATAACGGGTTAAATACAAGAGCAAAAGTTGAAATTACAATGATGGAATAAAACATTAAACAATACGTTGGGGAAAACGACAAAAGTAATAAAGCACAATTATTTGGGAACTAATTCATTGATAAATTTTACTTCTAGGTAATTAAACAATTGACGAATTTATTTTTGAAAAAAACAAATTTGATACATAAATAATAGTTAGAAAACTAAAAGCTACTCTTACCCTTACATCCTTGGATTAAAGTCAAAAATAGGCTACAAACTTACACAAATGTACCGATGTCGCCCACAAACTCATTTCCGTCCTACTGTCGCCTACAAACTTTCAAAAAGTGTTCCAATGTAAACAAAAACTTTCAAAAAGTGTATCAATGTAAACAAAAATGACTTGTTACCGCATAAACCGGTCAAAATTGACACGTGTCGTTCGTAGATTGGATCTTAATTCTAAAAAAAAAAAAAAAAAATCAGGTCAAAAATAGTACGTAACAGGTCAAAACGCCAAAATGTTGATATTAGCACATTTTTTCAAAGTTTGTAGGCGACAGTAGGACGGAAATGAGTTTGTGAGCGACATCGGTACATTTGTAGCCTATTTTTAGCATTAATCCTACATCCTTACAAGAAGTCTAATGTTTAAATCTCGTGGTAGTAAAAAAAAGAGTTTGAAAATGGTCACATATTAAACCGATTAAAATGTATGAGAGGTGATCCTTACACCACCTCTTATTTGTCATACACCACAAATTAATTTTTTTTGACCATTTTACCCTTCTTCAAATAGACTAAAATCACACTTTTTACCTCTAAATCCATTTCCGTAATTGCTTTGATCTGCCAAAAACTATATCACCATTTAAAATTTGCAATACCAGTGAACTTCATCACCATTTAACAACAGTGTTCTATTGTGAAATGAGTATTAAACATATTTAGATTTAGAGTCAGATGAACTAGGACTACGAGTCAAATGTATTAGGGCCATTGAGAACAATAATAAAAATTGATAATTAAACCATTTAACAGCTATTGAGACAAAATTACTTCGCTATCAATACAAAAACAATAGAAAGTGTTTTACGAATTCAAACAATTGTATGTTTGAAAATATCTACGGATTGAAATATAAGTATGAACAAAAACGCAGCCAAAATTAACATATTAACATATAATAATGATTAGAATTAGGGTAAAAATGATTATTTTTACAATATAGGATTCAATTCAGTACATTTTCTCTCTTACTCTAATTGATTGGAAAAGTAGGGGCAAAGCATTTGCTTGGGGAGAGTTTCAATTTTTCAGAAATAAAAGGCGTAGATCTTATTTATGTTAAAGGGTAAATTCTTCATAAGGGTAAAATGGTCAAGAAATTTAATTAGGTAGTGTATGGAAAATAAGAGGTGGTGTAGTGATCACCTCCCAAAATGTATACACCATTCTCAAAAAATTTCTCCATTCCAAATAACCCGAGCATTGAAAACTTTATTACTTTATTTACGTATTTTCAAATATTTTGGTGGTAAGAAAATGTTTGAAAATAGTCACAAATATCCAGTTAGACCTTGTAGACTAGAGTAACATTACTTACCCTTCACGTAACCCGAATAGGAAAACTAATACCACTTTGCACTTATTATAAAACATAAATGTAAAGATTATTTTGAGGTGTTTCGATTTGCGTTTTGAATGTGATATATTAGTTATTACATTTTCAAATTGTAAATAATCATTTAATAGTGTTTGACAAGATAAATATTACAATTAGTTAACTACGAAATACGAATCTCAAAACATGAAAATGAGAATGTTACAAATTCTTACTGAAGGAAAAAGTTTTCACTTATAGTTTTCAATTTTCATCTTATTCTTCCCCAAATACGCCTATAAAGCCTCACTAAATTAAATCTTCTAAATAAAAGAATGTCTATTTTAGTTTTTTTTTTGTTAATTTATTAAATATTCTAATTTGTTTAATTCTTAAAAAATTGATTGTTAAATTATAGCGATCCGTAAGAGTAAAATCATATTCAAACACTATTCACATAAATCACATTTTTGTCTACATTTACATTTAATTTAATTATTTAATTATAAATATCTCAAATGTATAAAGAGATATGACTTTCTCTTCCTGTAGGTGGAGAATTTTTTTTCTTGACTCGTGATTAGAAAAACGACTTCTCTTTTATTCTAGGGTAGATGAATGATTGTCTACATCTCACCTCCTCATACTTCGTATGTGCCGGATTGTGTATTGTTGTTGTGGTATCTCAAATGTATAATCGGTTTTTTAAAACGAAAATGCAAATACCCCTTAAACAAAATAATAAATCATGCAACTTTAATTCTAAATTGTTTTTGTATTCATTATTCTAAATTGTTAATGGTTAATTGTATACCGATATTATTATTTAAAAAGGCGGGAACCCAAATCCTTCAACTATTCCATTTTGACTGATTCTGTATGCGTTCATATGCAACACATGTACTCAACTCCATACACATACATACATATACATACATACATACACACATACATACACACATACATAGTAACATACTCGTATATATAACCCGCACACTCTGTTTCATCGTCCATCGTTGAAATATAACATTAAAAAAAGCTTATAATAAGCGTGTAATACTGTCATTTTTTATTTTCGGCGCGTTAAATAACCCCGTGTTGAGTATCTACAATCCTCTCACATCTCACTCTTTCTCTATATATATATATATATATATATCTATATAAATGCTTCCACAGACACCTAAATTCTCTCATTAGCAGAATTTATATTTAAATTTAAATTTGAAATGAAAAGAATGGGTAATTATAAGGTATGCTACTGTTTTACTAGAAACTTCAAAATAACAGAATCTGAACCACCGGATGACGTCAGAGAAGCGTTTAAAAAATACTCCGGTGACGGAATCAACATGTCAGCAGATCAGTTCCGGCGGTTTTTAGATGAGTTTCACAATGAACAAGTATCAATTGCTGAAGCTGAACGTTTAGTGGATCAGATTGTTCACAAACATCATCATCTTGTAAAATTTATGAACAGAAAGTCTCTTAATTTAGATGATTTTCATCATTTTTTGTTTAACACCGACCTCAATCCACCAATTAGATCTCAGGTATATTTATCTTCACTACTCCCTGTTTTATTACCGTAATACTCATTTTACTTAATTATTTCCATTTTAGATCATTTTAAATTAGTTAGGATAAATTAGTTATTTAAATAATGTGTTGGTTCATTATGTTACAATATGAGCAGATTCATAAATTTAGTGAATTTGAATGCATATAGTGAATATTTAGCTTCTCATTTGAGTTGGGATAAATTAGTTAATTAAAAAATGTGTTTGATTTTTAGGTTCATCAAGATATGACTGCTCCGTTATCGCATTACTACATATACACGGGACACAATTCGTACTTAACTGGGAACCAGTTAAGTAGTAAATGCAGTGAAGTTCCGATTATTAAAGCGCTTAAACGTGGTGTGAGAGTAATAGAACTTGATCTATGGCCGAAATCATCTGGAGATGATGTTCATGTTCTTCATGGAAGGTAAGCATTTTACTTTCATTATTTTCGGATTATTTCTGGTATTTAGCTCATAAATGTGGATATTTTTGATCCAGTTTCTTATGAATGGGTCGATTTGGGTCGTTTTTAATTCTATGATTTGGTGTTTATGTATGCAGGACGTTGACAAGCCCTGTAAAACTTATCGAATGCTTGAAAGCAATTAAAGAGTATGCTTTTGTAGCTTCACCTTATCCAGTCATCATTACACTCGAAGATCATCTTACACCTGATCTTCAAGAAAAAGTTGCTGAGGTGAATAAACTTCTTACTAGTAAACTTTATTTTTCTGTTTACATCATCATGTGATTAATGTTCATATCGTATATTATTGTAGATGATCACAGATATATTCGGGTCGATGCTATATTACCCTGAATCCACAAAGTTTGAAGAACTACCAAATCCCGAAAGTTTAAAACATCGGATTCTCATTTCGACCAAACCTCCAAAAGAGTACCTTGAATCCAAAGACGACGAGCGTAGTAGCTCACATAAGAACAAAGTTTCAGATGTTGATGATGATACTTGGAGTGAAGACAGAAGTTATAAGGTTTGTTGAACAATTGGCACATTCAAACATTTGTTTGACTTTTAGATTTCAAACTTATAAATTGATTTATATGTTGCAGTCAGGAAGTGACTATGATGTTGATACTGAAGAACTGTTAAAAGACAAGAAATCATGTTCGTCTCCTGTTTACAAACGGTTGATTGCGATTCATGCTGGTAAACCCAAAGGTGGACTAAAGGATGCTTTAAAAGTTGAAAAGGACAAAGTCAGACGTCTAAGTTTATCAGAACAAGCGCTTGAAAAGGCGGTAGAAAATCATGGACAGGATGTTGTGAGGTATAGACTAGTACTCTGTAATGATTGTATTTAGAAGTGGTGATTCCAACCCATTTGTTTATGAATGGGTCAATCTGGGTTGTGTTTATCTCAAACGGGTCAAATTTGAAATTTTTCTGAAAATAAATGTCAAACAAGTTTAGAGTCACCCAATGTCCGTCTTTAATGCACACAACCTCCAAAATTGTTTTCGTTCAATTTAAATTATTATTATGATAATCGTGTTTTAGTAACCCAAATCAACGCATCAATAATGTATACAAATTAGACAAAAAGTTGTTTGCAGGTCAATTCGACCCAGTCCTTTTTGACCAATACTGAAAAATGACATTTTACCTCTTACACACATCGCCTGCCCCGCCTGTATTGCCACCTCTAAGTTACAGTGTGCAAGTATTGTAACTTTGTGTTAATAAATTCATATGATGAGTTGTGAATGTCTATACTTATTATATGTATAGGTTCACGCAGAAGAACATTCTTAGGATTTATCCTAAAGGGACCCGTATTACGTCCTCAAATTACAAGCCACTAATTGGTTGGCTACATGGAGCTCAGATGGTTGCATTTAATATGCAGGTCAGCATGAGTTTTATACTTATACAATTTCATAAACAAGAAACTATGATCATATTAGACGATGTTAGCATTAGTAAGTAACATCTGAATATCATATTTGATGCAGGGGTATGGTAGATCATTGTGGTTAATGCAGGGAATGTTTAGAGCTAATGGAAGTTGTGGTTATGTGAAAAAACCAGATTTTTTAATGAGATGTGGGCCCAAGAATGAGGTGTTTAATCCTAAAGCTAAGCTACCAGCCAGGACAACATTAAAGGTTAATACTCTTGAAAAAAAGTTAATCCTTGTTATTATCTGCTTAATCAAAGGGAATTATTTTTTCTCACTTTGTGACATGTTACTTAACAGGTGAAAGTTTACATGGGAGATGGATGGCATCTGGATTTTAAGAAAACGCATTTCGATAAATACTCTCCGCCAGATTTTTACACCAAGGTATTTGTCTTTACTTTTTTTTCGGTAACAAGCAACAAAGTTAGCTTAAAAGCAGATGATGCAAAGTGGTGTTTATATGTACCAAAAATGAACTTTACATTATGTAGGGAATATCAACTGCAGATGTTGAAAGATAAAAGTTTCCCCTGGTTTTGAGTTTAAAAGAATATTTTAAAGTAATGATGCTTACTGTAAAAGTGAAGTGCATAAAGTTTAAAAGGTTAAGTGGGTTTACTTTATGTTTCATTATAAATGTTCTCTTGACATATCAAACTTTAAGGTCCCGATAAGCGGTTCAAACCGCACTAGACCAATCTTGAGGTGGTCAGAGAAATGTTTGAAACGGTCATGGAATAATCCGATTAATATCTGTTAAACTGAGAAAAAAATATTCGCCCTCCCAGATAGCCTAAATTTGTATACTTTAACAAGATAGTACTTTTAGTATTGTTATTAGTAGAACTAATTAAGATATTGAACAATTTTAGCTAACTTTGTATTTTGAAAACAGGTGGGTATAGCTGGAGCATCTGTTGATAAGCAAATGAAAAGAACCAAAATCAAGGAGGACAATTGGACACCTGTTTGGAACGAAGAGTTTACGTTTCCATTAGCAGTTCCAGAATTAGCTATACTTAGAATTGAAGTGCATGATTACAACATGTCTGAAAAAGATGATTTTGCTGGACAAATTTGTCTTCCTGTTTTAGAGTTGAAGCCCGGAATCCGGGCGGTCCCACTTTGTAACCGTAAGGGAGTCCAATACACATCAACAAGGTTACTGATGAGATTTGAGATTATATAAAATTAAGTTATTAGCACTAAAATTAACTCATTATTTATTTTTAGAGTATAGCTATCATCATTTGTTCCAGGAAAGAGTCTGTAATCTTTCAATTTTGAAATAAAACCTCTGTATATTATATGTTAGAGAAATCAATTCATTTTTGTGCAATCAATACTTTTTAATTGTTCTTGGATAGGTTTTTTTCTTTTCCAAAAAATGAACTAATAATAACATTTTTTTTTTATTTTTTTTTATATATTTGTGGGTGTCAAATAATTCAGTTTCTCACTAATGAACACACTTGAGGGTACCATGAACCTGATACAAATCATTTGAAATGACTCAGCAAATAATTGTATACATGACAATCCACGTAGACATCCTTGTCTACTACTTATGCATACATGGCAAACACATCATCACATATTTTTCAACGTATTTTTCATTTGTAAAATTATTATAAAATGGGCATACATGTATTTCATGTGTATGAAGAAATAGTTCCGGGGTAGAATGAGAAGAAAAATAAATGAAATAAAAAAGAAAACAGAATATGTTATATTAGCTGGTAAGAATAGGATCAATTCTCACCTACAAAATGAGCAATATTATATGAAGTTAGAATATATAAAGTTTAGTACCCATTTTATACCCATTCTTTTTTTATTAGTGGATGCAATCTCTTTCATATCTTTTGAATTCCACAGGTTATTAATGCTTGCTTATAATTGCATACCTATACCCATAGATTTAACAAATAGTAACATAATTGTGTTCTTTGTATTTCTTTTATTTCTCTTGTGTAGATAATGCAATCTTTTGAAGTATCTGGTTGTTTCATGAGACATTTCAGGCCAAAAAGAGATGAACTTGCACAAGATATTAAACGATCGCTTCAGAACAACTCAGATATCGGTATAATTAACGTTACAATCTTTTTCCTTTCCTAACAAAAATACAAGAAAAAACTGATGCACATGCTAAATCCATATTTGAAAAGGCAAAAACCTCACAATCAACATAAAGGACTGCATCTCTTGAAATTTCTATTTAATGATCTCAATCATCCTGTAATATTCTTTTAACTTACGGAAATATACAATGACAGTATCTTCAATCTGAAGTTAAGTAAAATATAAACAATATAATATATGGTGGTATATAATTAGGTAACTACATATATGGGAATTATGAGATATGGTTTAGTATGCTTCACAAGATTGTTGATCTTGGCTAAGTTAAGCATCTTAGGAAAGAATCAACTGAAAGTAGGTTACTTTGAACAGACATAGCCTCTAGAAAGCAGAGTACCAGACCAATTTTATATCGTTACTATTTGGTGTATATATTTTAAATAAAAAATAAAATATTATTCAGATTTGATTGAACCTCAATAACCATGTTGAAATCAGGGTCATCTCATTGATTCCGAATGTTCTGTGCGAGATATAAAAAAAAGTCCTTAAATATTATATATTTTTTGGATTTACCTAGGTATTCGATCCGCTTTGCGACCCACTAATTCTAGGTGACCACCACTTACTTCACAGGTTTCCGTAGTCATCAAAGCAAAATTTTTAATACATATAAAAATATAATAATATTTAATAATAATATTTAAAAAACTATCAATAGAAAAATTTCCGTAAAACTTTGTTTGTGGTTCGCGAAAATTTTTTACAATAAATATTACGAGTAATAAATGTATATATATCTATAGTTAATATTAAAATCCTATAATGATGATGTCATTATTATTAGGCTAATTCCTTTTTTAAAAAAAATCAAAAAGAAAAAAGAAAAAAATCTAAGCATGATGGGTGATTTCATTAATATAATTAATTTTGATTTAAAATTAAATCTTATTAATTAATTATTATTATTAAATCTTATTAATAATTATTTTAATTATTAAATTTAAATAATTTTGAATTATTTTAATTAATTATTTTGAATTGAGTACGAGAAGATATAAAAGCTAGGCAGAAGGAAACCAATTCTAAATTTATATTTTAATTTACATTTTTAAAATAAAATGACAACTAATATTATCTCTTATGATTGATGTGGATTGTTTTATATGCATTTTAGATGTTTGATGAACTGTTCAGCTGACAAGTTTCTTAGTCGGACTCTATGGTTCCAGGGGTCAATAATCTAAATAACTTTAGCATTTACGTTCACTTAATACCTAAAACATATCATTAAACTGTTTCGTTTAAACAAACCCGTGATTCCACGGGTCATTTCACTAGTAACTATATAAAATTACAAAATTTTGGGCCCCCTAAAATTTCTGGACCCTGTGCGACTGAACACTTTGCACATGTCTTAAGACGCTCCTGGTTGAAATGTTTATCTTCGTCTTGGTGGTTCAAAATGACATGGAATCTCCAATTACTCATTATAATATGTAGACCAGCCATCATACTTACTTAATGGGTAACTAATTTACGAGTGACAACAACGTTAAAAGATAAGTTTTTCATATTCAGGCTGTCCTGGTCGAAATATGTCCAATGCCTAGTAATTATGTTTCTTATTTCTTTTCAAGGACTCTGACAATTCATATGCTAACCCGAGTATATGTTTGAAAGTAATCAACCGTTATATATTTTGTGGTTCCGAATATCCAGTTGTTATCACTTTTGATGATCATCTCACCAAAAAACTACGGGCCAAAGTGACTCTTGTGGGTAACATTTCCTCTTGATGTTTCTCAATGACAACTTATTACCTGAAACTTAGTGTTCTTGTATATGGTCAAACGGTAATTTATGAATATGCTGTTTCAGAAAGAGAGAGAAAAAAAAAAAAAAAAAAAAAAGTTTTACCGAGGTCACTTGGCTTGCATATTACATTAGCCAACTTTAGTCTAATTTCTATTTTGGGTATATGGCCTTTTTAATCCCCGGCAAAACCATAAATCTCTCGTATAAGTTTGACAACCTTATCTTGCTATTAATTCTTTAGCATTGATATTCAAATCATTGTGGTCATTGATATATGATTCCTGATCATCGTCTCAGATTCACGCAACGCACAGGAATATATTGAGAGGGGAGGCCAGGAGGGGGAACAAAGTGATCGACCGTTCAGGGACAAGAATTTTCAGGGTAAGGAAACACAACTCACAAAACACAATAGACCCAAAAACAATAATCAAATGCATAAAAAAAGCAAGGCCGGAAAGACTTTTTTTAACTATTTATATTATTCGTTACGGTCTAATGGTCTTCTTTTCACCTCATTCTAAGTACTTAGATTCATTCTCGGGCCGAACCTGAATTGAGGGTGTACCCCAAGGGAACGCGCCTTGATTGATCTAATTACAATTCATGTGATGGTTGGAACCATGGAGCCCAAATGGTTATATTCAATATGCGGGTAAGTACATAATGTTCCAAGCTTATTTAACAAGTCAAAAACAAACCACACATAAGGGCTTGCTGGGATACGAAAAGAACACGTGGTTGATGCAAGGAACGTTCAGAACAAACTATGGACGTTGCAACATTAAAAACTGAACAGAAACATAAAAATCTTCAATGACAGGAGTTCTAATTCTAACTTATATTCAAAACCAAGAACAACAATCCAACTACAACTTGTTGTAGACGAAACACTAAACCAATTACACACAGAATCTCAGTACTAATTGTTCATACACATGAACATCTAAACACTCAAAGAATACAAGATGCTCACAAAATTAGAAACCCCAATCTAAGAGAGATGAATGAAAATATATAACTGAATGAATGATAAAAATACGTAAAATCGTATTTATATTTTTTGAAGTTCCACTTGACACCCTTGAGTTATCATTTGTGCAGATTTAGTCCCTATGCAACTCAACAAGCTTCAACAACAACCTTTAACTATCAACTATTTCCACTCAGGACCCTGCACATAATCTAAACCCATAAATAAATATAAGATATAATATAATATCAAAATCTAACATGTTTAGATTGAAACTAAGACATTATTGCCACAATCTAAACATGAGAAAAGATTAAGTAAAGTTAACTTTTTTGCAAAGTTAAGTATGTTGAGCATCACTAAAACCTTTAGCGAAGATATCTTAAACACTTTTATTTAAATGATTTTATGAGGTCTTAATGACACTCAGATTAATTTTTGACCTACTTCAAAAGGTTTTGTTCTTTCATAAAAACTATATTTTTTGCTATTTGTAAAGTAGATTTATAATCACAAGATAATTTACCAGGTAAATCAATTTTAACTTTTAAATCATTCAGAATTTTTAAAATCTACATTATCTAACAAGTTACAGAAGCTAAAGATCTGTATTCTGCTTCTGCAGAAGATCTAGAAATAGTCAACTATTTCTTACTCTATCATGAAACAAGAGAATCGCCAAGATAAACACAGATACAGTTACTGATAGGGATGGCAATAGATCAGATATGGATCGGGTGATCCCATATCGATTTAATTTTTAAAAATCAATATCCATATCCATTTAAATATAATTCATCCATCTATATCCATATCCGTTTGACGAAGTGGATTATCGGATATCCGTTGGATGTTAAATTTTTCTAAATATATTCATATTAGGGAATGAAATTATTAAAGCATTTTTAACAAATTGATGTAATATATGTAGCTTATACGAGTTTAAGACTACTCACGTATTTGTATTCTCACAATATATATTTTTGATAACATTTTAATAGTTTATAGTGTACATGTTTATAGATATGTAAATGTATATGCATATATTTAAGTAAATATGTATATATTTATATGTATATATTTATATGTATATATTTATATGTATATATATGTATTTCTGGTGATAAATGATTATATCCGTGGATGATAAACTGTTATCCATATCCGATCCATTAATTTTTCACGACATTCATATCCATATCCGCTTATCATCCATTTAGATCATCCATATCCATTTAAATGGATTAGATCGAATGAATATCTGATGGATCCGACATTCATTGGCATCCCTAGTTACTGACCTTCTTGAATATTTCACTTAGCATAGCAGTTAAAACTAAGTCTGCACTTTATTCATGAACCTTGAGAAGACTTCAAATACTTGAGAACTCTCATAGCAGCCTTCAAATGTTAATTGAAGAGAGAATGCATGTGTTGACTCAAACAAAGTATAGTGTACGCAATCAGACCTTGTTAAAGCTATATAAATTAACTTCTGGTGCTCATTAACATTTGTTAAAGGAAAATCCTTAACATCATGATATTCTTTACTTGCATGCTTACTAGCCAATAATCTAAACTCAGAAATTATCTCAAGACAATATTTTCTTTGAGTTAGTAACATCATTTTCATGCTCAAGTAACTCTATTTTAAGAAAATATTTTAACTTATCCAAGTCTTTTATTTTAAATTTACTTTTCAAAAACAGATTATCTCAAAAATTTACTTTTATTAGAAATTTATTTTAATTTTTAATTTCATTCTCACAGTTGCTAGTGATAATAATTTCATCAAGATATACCAAAAAAATACAAACATATCAGTATGTTTGAAAAAACAAAGAGTAATAAGTTACACTTTGTATAAAATCATATTCAAACAAAGCATCATAAAACTTTTCATTTCACTTTTTTATGCCTGCTTTAAACCATATAAAGACTTGACTAATTTACACACACTAGTATCAGTTTTATCAAAGTAACCTTCAGGCAAAGTCATGTACACATCTTCAGTTACATCACCATATAAGAAATCATTATTTGTGTCTAACTGAAATAATGACCAACTATTTTGAACAACAACAAATATAAGAACTCTAGCAGTGACCATTTTTACAATAGAGCTAAATCTTTCATCAAAATCCAACCCTTTCATGTGACTATAATCTTTGGTCAAAAACCTAGCCTTATACCTATCTATCTCTTCTGAAAACTTATACTTTATTATGTTGACCCACTTACATCCAATGAGTTTTCTAAAATGTGATAAATCAGTTAAAATTCAAGTCCCATTTCTATTTAAGGCCTTCATCTCCTCATTCATGGAATTTATCCAGTTTTGTTCTTGGAAAGCCTCACTAAATGTATTATGTTCTTGTCCTTTATTTAAGTTTGTAACAACATAAAAAATTTCAGAATTAAGTTTTGAAAAATTCTTGTATTCTTCAGTCCATATTTAACTTTTTCATCTAAAACAAAATTATTTGACTTTAAACGAAGACAAGTTTTTCTACATGACCTTCTTACTTGTTCAATATTTTTTATAACAACCCGCAAATTTTTGTATAAAAATTTACATTGTTACCCTTAGAGTTTTAGCATGATGCACAATAATTGTTAATATGAATCGGTTTCTTTGTCTAATTGATACTTTATTCAATCAATGGTCTCATTTCTGATTTCAGTTCTGACTAAATGATTTTTAGTCTACATAAAATATTAATTAAATTTAATTATTGTTTTAGAAATTAATTTATTAATTCTAATAGTTATTTATTAATAACTTTTAATAGAAACTAAATACATGTAATTTAATTATTAAATTACTAGCTATACTTATTCTATTAAATTTAATAAATAAAAATCAAAAATATTATAATTAATTAATTTAAATTTCAGCCAAATATTAATTAAATAATAATTCTAGAATATTCTAAATTATTGTTCAAGTATTCTACATCAATTAATTAAATATTTGGTTGAGATAAATATAAAATAAACTTTACTAAAATTACAGAATACTTATTTAATTTAATAATACCTAAGTTAATTTATTAAATTATGTTATCTAAAATACATAGAAGCCTTATTTATTCATTTCTACATGAAAGCCTCTTAATTAATTTTATAAAATTTCAATAACTAGTTAGTGGTAGGTCCCAGTTAGAACTTCTATTTATTTATATATTTATTTTCTATTTATTCAATTACCTTAAGCATATGTAAATGACCTGTTAAACCAACCCAAGCCTAACCTAAAATCTAGGATTCCCCTATATAAGCATGTTATCTCCACATTTTTTTTTTGAAAGGCAAGGCCTCAAAGTGAGGTTGGTGGGGATTGAACATGAGTCCCTTTTGAAGATTCTCAAGTACCTAACCACTCAACCACCCCTTTGGGGTTATGTTATCTCCACATTAGGTCATTTAGCAACCAAAAACACTGTCTCCTCTCCCAAAATTGCGGCCACATTCATCATCATTGCCATTATCATTTTTGTAAGACCCGAATATTTATTTTGTATACTTGTTTATAAAAGACATACGAGAACGGGCTTCGTTTAATATTTATATGGATTTAATATGCAAAGGAATCTGGTTCAGCTGTGTTGCGCGCCGCGCAGGGTTGGGGCGCGCCGCGCCGATTGCTGCTGACTGAACCCTCTTTATTTTTAATTGCTTTAATGAGGGGTAAAAGGGTAAAATCACATGGGGCCGGATTTGTGAGGCTTATGAGCTAGTTTGGATCAGTTTTGGATCCCATTCACATCCACTCATCATCTTCATCCATTCTTAGAGAGAGAGAGAGAGAGAGAGAGAGACCTAAAGAGAGATTGAAGGTTTTGGCGAGGAAGAAGCTCGAATCGTTCAAAGTCTCGGGTTTTAAAGTTGTTCCTTTCGTTCCTAGCTATGTTGTGGTGGTATTGGTAAGCTCAAACTCCGAATTTCATTTATTTGATTTGATATTCAAGTTAGGGTTTTGAGTTAAATTATTGTGTAACCCTTTTAGGTGATGAAATGGGTTTATGGTGACTAGTTATTCTTGTCACTTGGCGGGTTTTGGGTTGGATGACGATTTGGCCTTGATTAGGCTTTGGTTTGGAGTTTAATCACTAGGTATAGTGATTATTGAAGTATTGGAACCCATTTAGGGTATTATGGTTGACTAATTGTGACTTTGGGTCAAATTAGGGTTCGGTGGTAATTATGACCCAATTGGCGGTTTAATAATGTTTATAAACTTAAAATGGATTAAGTTGAAGTATAGAACCGAGTTAAATGTGTTTAGGTGTCAAAACTTGTAAAGGATGAGATTTTGACCTTTATGGGTCAAAATTAGGGTTTAAGTGTCAAAATGGGTATGACACGTGTTTAACACTTAAGTTCGAGTTTAATTGACATATTGGGACCATTCTCACTTGTGTTAGTGATTATGGGTTAGTTTGGGCACGGTTTGTGCTTGGAAGTGCATTTGGGTCGAAATTGCACTAATGGTTGAATTGGGTTGAATTGTGAATCCACTCTAAGTGTAATGTTGTAATTGTGATAATGGATTAGGTATTTTCCCATTGGCGACTTGCGGATTACTTGGATGCACTCTTCAAGACTTCAAGGTGAGTGATATTATCCTATGTACATATGTATGTGTAGGATGGGTGCGGGTCGGGTGGAGTGATTCTCGGCTATAGAGCTCACTTCACATGTAGGTGGACTTGATGGACTTTTGTATAAGTCCAATTGGCACGGTTGTGCGTTTGGTTGACCATCTTTGGCGAAGTACACGTTCGTGTGTACATTATCACACGTGATTGTGATTTGGATGTTGTAGCCCCGATGTGGTGGATTTTATAATCCCGTGACCGTGGGTTTGAGTTGGAGATGTGAATCGCGTGTGGTTTCGGATTCACGATGACGCGTGTGGTTTCGGTCATCTTATCAAATGAATCTCGTGTAGTTCGGATTCATGGTGACTCGTGTAGTTCGGTCATCTTATTGAGGTAGTAATCTCGTGTGGTTTCGGATTACTAAGGCTCGTGTAGTTCGGCCAACCTCGATGTTGTGAAGATAGTAATCTCGTGTGGTTTCGGATTACTAAGGCTCGTGTAGTTCGGCCAATCTTCATTGTGGTATTTGGTTCTCGGTATCGGGTTAAGGTGTTAACCTTGTTCGTTTATATTGTTATATATTAATGTATTGTTGTGTTGTAGCTAACCCTCCGGGTGTGGCTATTTGGCGTTGTTCACATCGTCGTTGGTGAACTTATATTGTTGTTGTATCTTTAGCTCGTTGCTTAGAGATCGTACGGTATGCTTAGTGTAGTGCCTTATAAATGGATGCCACGGTATGCGGTATTTGTTATTTTGTGGCGTGTCCATTTTATACATATATATGTATGTAGTATATTATCATTCACTAAGCGTTAGCTTACCCTCTCGTTGTTGACTCTTTTTATAGATTGCATGCGGATGGTGGCTCGGGTAAGCGCGAGGATTAGAGGACTTGCATAGTTTGCGTAGAAGGCTTGCTTTTGGATTTATTAGGATTGGGTAGCGCATCCCCAATCGCCATGCTCGGCTTTGTTTTGTATTAAAAGTCGTATGGTCGAAAATTGTATTTTGGTACTTAAGGGGTAATTTGGGTCAATGTGGGCCCCGCTTCGTAAACTAAATTTTATTAATGGAACGCGCTAGTTTTTATATATTGAACATGCGGTTAAAAGCGTTTTGTCTAAATACGTCGGGAACTAGTCAAACATTTTCGCATTTAAAGACTTTCCGGACAGTCAGGTTTGGCGCGCCGCGAGGCCTATATGGCGCGCCGCACCAGGTGGCAGTTCAGCAATATTTTTTTTTATTTTGCTGTTTTCACGTGGTTTTGTCGTTGGATGGTTTGGGTTGTTACAAGTGGTATCAGAGCATGGTCTAAGGGATTTAGGTGACTTGAGATAGGTGCCTAGACTTAGACTTTTGTGTGTGCTTAATTTGTTGCGAGACTTGTAGGATTACGGGTCGGAATGGGTTGGGTTAGTGCCTTGGCTATAGGTTGACTAACGTTTATATTAGTAATGCGGATATTATTAATATGTTGTTGTGTTGTGATAATAATTCTCGCATGTGTTTGTACCGCGTAGAATTTTGGTTGTGTTTGTGTATATCATCGAGCGAGACGGTCGTTGTACTAACGAGTCGATGCGGCATGTGTGCGTAATAAGAACTTGCAAACCTTATTACGGGTGCAAATCGTGTCTAACAAGTGATGTACGATGAGTGTTTAGCAAGATGGGGCTGTGTTGTGCGTACGGTTTTACACGTTCGTGGACTAATCGTTTTGCATTCTTTAGAATGACGACGCGAAACGAGACCGAGGCGAATGACGTGGAGTTTAACGCTAGGGTTGCGGCCGCCGTTGCGGAGCAAATGGGTGCGTTAGAAGAAAGAATGGAAAGGAGGTATTCCGAACTTCAAAGTAGTGGTGAAATGGAGCGTTATCTTAAGAGCTTCATGAGGACTAAACCCCCGATGTATGACGGAAAGCCGGATCCTTTGGTAAGCACAACTTGGATTTCGGACGTCGAAGGGTGTTTCCGTGCTATTGATTGCCCTCCTGAGAGAAAGACGAGACTCGCTTCGAGTTTGTTGCGGGGTAGGGCAAGGGATTGGTTGGATGGTAAGATTGATCTTGTCGGTGGCGAGACGTTTATGGCTTTATCGTGGGACGACTTTAAGGAGGAATTCTTCGAGGAGTTCCGGACTTCGGCCGATTTGTGGGAATTGCGTAATGAGTTGCGAAATTTGCGACAAGGATCTATGGATTTGAGTACTCTCAAGACGACCTTTATGGCGAAGGCTCGTTTTTGTCCGGAGTATTTGGGGAATGATCGTTTATTGATGGGAGATTTCTATCGGACCTTGAATGATGACTTGAAAAATAAAATTAGCCGGGGTCAAGCGAAATCGTTTTCGGAATTATTCGACTTGGCTAGAGGTTTCGAGTCGTATTCGCGATCGAAAAAGGGTGAACCTTCAAGTGAGCGAAGGGTCGTTTCTTATGGTGCTCCGAGTAAGAGGGCTAAGGGTCCGAGTGTGAGCACGGGTGGTACGCGAGTGGGTATGTCGGATTCTAGTGCGGCTAGATGTTACAATTGTGGCGTGAGGGGTCACAAGTCTTGGGAATGTTCGGTACCAAAGGGTGATGGTATGGTGTGCTTCAATTGCCAAAAAGAAGGACATCGTAAGTCGGAATGTCCCAAGTTAGCGGGGACGGGTGCGGCCAGGAGACGTTAAGGTACGTTTAATTTTGATAAATATGTCTTTTGATTATTTATTAAATGCCGTTTGAGTTTGAGTTGCGTGCCTTTGTTGTGCATGTTATGCTATGGGTGACGTTCCTAATGGAAGTACCCTATGTTGATGATTGATTGACGGGCGAAGGGCGTAAGACTTGGTGCAACCAAGCATTCCTTAGTATTTGGGAAACGTTTCTACCAAGCCACGAAAATGGTTTTGGTGTTTGGTTGTTAAGCGCGTGTTCGCTTTGATGTTGAAGTGAGGAATCATGAGGTTCGTCGGTTGGTTGGAACCCTTGAGATCGGGTGTTTTAAATCTCGATGTGTGTTGGTAATGGAGTCTTTATGACGCGACATTAGGTGCCTCTTTTATACCTACTAGCGTGGTGTTCAACTCCGATTGTGTTGCGGTACATTTTTTGTACAAAGTGTTTAAGGGTTGGTTAAAATCCTTCGTGTGCTCAAGGTTGGAGCAAGATGTGGTAATGGGTCATGTGAACCCAATTATTGGTAAAGTCTACCTTTGGTAGCATTGTACGGGTGTACGAGATGCGGTTATGGAACGTAATTCCAAGTGGAGGAGTTACACTCCCGCACGAGGAAGTTTTAGTGTGAGATTTCGGATGATGCTTTTGGTAGATCCGGAAAGTGTTGTCGAGACCTGGTTGGGTCGATTTGTGGTAGAGTACAATTTCGGATAGATTGTACTTATGGTTTGGATTTGAATCATCACCGAGGTGGTAACGTGGTAAATCTCGTTGAGAGATAATGGACGTGTTTGGGGAGCAAGGTGAAATCCTCCGGTTAAGGGAGGTGTGTGTCGGGTTCTCTTGTGGAGAATTATTGTTTGGTACCTATGTTTGGTATAGGTGGTTCTTGCTCGATTATGGTATGGTGGTTTGATGAAGCATGATCTTTAAGGTCCGCTGACTTCATCATGGGAATACGTGATTGGTGGAGCATGACCTTCGGGGTCCGCTGACTTCATCATGAGCGTGGTGTTATATCGGTGAAGCATGATCTTCGGGTCTGCTGACTTCATCCGGTGTTGTGATTGGTAGAGCATGACCTTCGGGGTCCGCTGACTTCATCAAGGGAGTAGTGTTATGTCGGTATGGTGTAACACTATCGAGAAATGCGAAGTACCGGTGGGAAATGCGAGTACCATTCCTATGTTGAGATTGTGAATCGCGTGTGGTTTCGGATTCACGATGACGCGTGTGGTTTCGGTCATCTTAACTAAATGAATCTCGTGTAGTTCGGATTCATGGTGACTCGTGTAGTTCGGTCATCTTATTGAGGTAGTAATCTCGTGTGGTTTCGGATTACTAAGGCTCGTGTAGTTCGGCCAACCTCGATGTTGTGGAAGTGAATCTCGTGTAGTTCGGATTCACAAATGACTCGTGTGGTTTCGGTCATTGTATTGAGGAGTGAGTCTCGTGTAGTTCGGATTCACAATTGACTCGTGTAGCTCGGTCATTCCTCCGGGATAGTGACTCTCGTGTAGTTCGGATTCACTATGGCGCGTGTAGTTCGGCCATTCCCGATTGTTGTTGTGGTGAAGGTAGTGAGTCGCGTGTAGTTCGGATTCACTAGGGCGCGTGTGTTTTCGGCCAGCCTTCATGTAGTGTGATCTATTGGTTGTTTAATACACCAATGGTAGGGTCGTAAGGACCATGTTGCGGGAACTATCGGTCGTTTTATACGTCGATGGTGGGGTCGTGAGGACCATGTGGTGGGATTAGTGAGGCGATAGCCGTGTTTCGCTCACATGTTTGTTACGGGTGTGACGATGGTTGATTTCGTACACCTTGGGTTTTGCGTTTCCATAGTCGTTTTGGGCGCTATCGGTTCTAGCCGTTGGATTATGATGTTACGGTAGTTGTGTATTGGTCGTATGGCGCACTACAAAGGATGTTTAGTGATTGGTGTAATCCGTAAGGGTTCGTTTGGTTCGGTCTTCATCGTTTCGGATTGTTGACTTTAGGATTTAAACTTGGTTGCTTTTAGCATTGTACTTGGTAATGATACGCTAGAGGGTTGATATCTCGGTTCGAGATTGGTTGAGTTTCCCGATGTGAGGGATTGAGCATGGTTTTAGTGCTCGGATTGTGATTTGTTAAATCGCGTGTGACGATTTTGGTTGTTAGAGGTGATTCATTGGGAAGAGTTGCCTAGGAAAGTCGGATTGGGACGTATGTTTGAGGACCGTGGAGTGGGGTCCGTTTGGGTAAGTGACGAGGATCACGAGGACGTGATCGAGTTTAAGTGGGGGAGAGTTGTAAGACCCGAATATTTATTTTGTATACTTGTTTATAAAAGACATACGAGAACGGGCTTCGTTTAATATTTATATGGATTTAATATGCAAAGGAATCTGGTTCAGCTGTGTTGCGCGCCGCGCAGGGTTGGGGCGCGCCGCGCCGATTGCTGCTGACAGAACCCTCTTTATTTTTAATTGCTTTAATGAGGGGTAAAAGGGTAAAATCACATGGGGCCGGATTTGTGAGGCTTATGAGCTAGTTTGGATCAGTTTTGGATCCCATTCACATCCACTCATCATCTTCATCCATTCTTAGAGAGAGAGAGAGAGAGAGAGAGAGAGAGAGAGAGACCTAGAGAGAGATTGAAGGTTTTGGCGAGGAAGAAGCTCGAATCGTTCAAAGTCTCGGGTTTTAAAGTTGTTCCTTTCGTTCCTAGCTACGTTGTGGTGGTATTGGTAAGCTCAAACTCCGAATTTCATTTATTTGATTTGATATTCAAGTTAGGGTTTTGAGTTAAATTGTTGTGTAACCCTTTTAGGTGATGAAATGGGTTTATGGTGACTAGTTATTCTTGTCACTTGGCGGGTTTTGGGTTGGATGACGATTTGGCCTTGATTAGGCTTTGGTTTGGAGTTTAATCACTAGGTATAGTGATTATTGAAGTATTGGAACCCATTTAGGGTATTATGGTTGACTAATTGTGACTTTGGGTCAAATTAGGGTTCGGTGGTAATTATGACCCAATTGGCGATTTAATGATGTTTATAAACTTAAAATGGATTAAGTTGAAGTATAGAACCGAGTTAAATGTGTTTAGGTGTCAAAACTTGTAAAGGATGAGATTTTGACCTTTATGGGTCAAAATTAGGGTTTAAGTGTCAAAATGGGTATGACACGTGTTTAACACTTAAGTTCGAGTTTAATTGACATATTGGGACCATTCTCACTTGTGTTAGTGATTATGGGTTAGTTTGGGCACGGTTTGTGCTTGGAAGTGCATTTGGGTCGAAATTGCACTAATGGTTGAATTGGGTTGAATTGTGAATCCACTCTAAGTGTAATGTTGTAATTGTGATAATGGATTAGGTATTTTCCCATTGGCGACTTGCGGATTACTTGGATGCACTCTTCAAGACTTCAAGGTGAGTGATATTATCCTATGTACATATGTATGTGTAGGATGGGTGCGGGTCGGGTGGAGTGATTCTCGGCTATAGAGCTCACTTCACATGTAGGTGGACTTGATGGACTTTTGTATAAGTCCAATTGGCACGGTTGTGCGTTTGGTTGACCATCTTTGGTGAAGTACACGTTCGTGTGTACATTATCACACGTGATTGTGATTTGGATGTTGTAGCCCCGATGTGGTGGATTTTATAATCCCGTGACCGTGGGTTTGAGTTGGAGATGTGAATCGCGTGTGGTTTCGGATTCACGATGATGCGTGTGGTTTCGGTCATCTTATCAAATGAATCTCGTGTAGTTCGGATTCATGGTGACTCGTGTAGTTCGGTCATCTTATTGAGGTAGTAATCTCGTGTGGTTTCGGATTACTAAGGCTCGTGTAGTTCGGCCAACCTCGATGTTGTGAAGATAGTAATCTCGTGTGGTTTCGGATTACTAAGGCTCGTGTAGTTCGGCCAATCTTCATTGTGGTATTTGGTTCTCGGTATCGGGTTAAGGTGTTAACCTTGTTCGTTTATATTGTTATATATTAATGTATTGTTGTGTTGTAGCTAACCCTCCGGGTGTGGCTATTTGGCGTTGTTCACATCGTCGTTGGTGAACTTATATTGTTGTTGTATCTTTAGCTCGTTGCTTAGAGATCGTACGGTATGCTTAGTGTAGTGCCTTATAAATGGATGCCTCGGTATGCGGTATTTGTTATTTTGTGGCGTGTCCATTTTATACATATATATGTATGTAGTATATTATCATTCACTAAGCGTTAGCTTACCCTCTCGTTGTTGACTCTTTTTATAGATTGCATGCGGATGGTGGCTCGGGTAAGCGCGAGGATTAGAGGACTTGCATAGTTTGCGTAGAAGGCTTGCTTTTGGATTTATTAGGATTGGGTAGCGCATCCCCAATCGCCATGCTCGGCTTTGTTTTGTATTAAAAGTCGTATGGTCGAAAATTGTATTTTGGTACTTAAGGGGTAATTTGGGTCAATGTGGGCCCCGCTTCGTAAACTAAATTTTATTAATGGAACGCGCTAGTTTTTATATATTGAACATGCGGTTAAAAGCGTTTTGTCTAAATACGTCGGGAACTAGTCAAACATTTTCGCATTTAAAGACTTTCCGGACAGTCAGGTTTGGCGCGCCGCGCGGCCTATATGGCGCGCCGCGCTAGGTGGCAGTTCAGCAATTTTTTTTTTTTATTTTGCTGTTTTCACGTGGTTTTGTCGTTGGATGGTTTGGGTTGTTACAATTTTTCAAACTCAAACTTAATTAATTCTTGCTTGGATCTTTATCTTTTGTGCTTAAATTTTAAGATATAGTAAGTATTCTTCTCCATTTTTAATTTCCTTTCATTTAAGCTTACTTTTATGTCATTTCATGTCATTTACTTTAGATCAATGCTTGTATGTTGTAGATCCAGACTTATTGTTGTTCTATGTTGATTATTTGTTCACGAAATTTAAGAAAGTTGAGATCTTTTGCATGTTTGTTGTAAAAAAGTAACTAAGCTTACTTATGACATTATTATTGTAGTTTAAGACAAAGATTTATGATATATCATCTACATATGATAGATATGGATTTTTGTGCTTAAATATTGTAAATGAAGGAACTTTATCACCTAAGTGTGATAAAGGAAAAACCTTTTATGTCTTAAAAGCTTAAACCTCGAGTCTTTATCATCTAAATGTGATAAGAGAGCAAATTTGAACAAAAAGATTGGATTTTTATCCTAGAGTGTGTCTAAACCTCGGAGGTTATCCTCAGTGAAGCACTAGGTTTTGTTATGAGGTTAAGTTCTAACCTTAACCCTCGTTATCAGTCAGGTAACTGAATAACAACGTCTTGTGTTGTGTGAGCAAAATCACAAACGGAAAGAGTCCGTCAAATCAAGTTGAAAAAATGTTTGGATAAACTAACAACCCTATCATCATACAACTGAGATCATACTACTCTAATCATTATATTGCATTATAGTGTTAAGCCGATAACAAAACAGATAAGAACCTATAAGATACCTGCAACATACAGTATGACTAATCCTAAGGCAACACTCAAAAAAGAACTTGCAATTAGAGTGGGTTATACAACTGAGGCATTACATAAGTCTAACAGGTCTTAAGAGGTCTCCTCGGAATAGTTATTAGGTATACTAGGTCATTCATGTCTCAATTGCTAAATTTCGTGTCCTAAAAGCGCATTAGGTGCCTCCCGGGAACACCGTTCATACCGAGTTTATAGATGCTTCAGGTATGATATAACCAAGGTTCTTAGTCCCATGAAGTATCTAGGTTCATGTAGGTGGATAAGTCCTGGTCATAACTTAGGTTGGTCAATCCTCAAGATTCTAGCATACAAACCTATTGAGGTTACGGATTTAGCATAACAACAGTAATCGTACTATAGCAATATAATTACGCTAGCCTAAACTTCTATTATGGCATTATACAGATTAATTTAAGCTAACATGGTAATATCGGAATGCATATTTAAACATAGATAATAACAACATGTGTTTAAATAAAAGAAAAGCGTTTCGAATAAAAAAAAACATGAGGTTTACAAAAATATGCTCGAGATTGCAAAGACTCTGAAGTATCCTCCATAATAAAAGCTAGGATAACTACTAACTAATATGTATTTTGAAGTAAAATTGAATGTTTTGAGATATCTTGAAATGGGTGGCAAAATGGCTTTTAAATCGGCAAGCTCCGGAACTGGCAGGCTGTGTGCCAAGCCCTGGCAAGCCGTGTTCCATGAGCATACGCCTAGCCCGTGTGCTGCTGGCAAGCTATATGACCAAGCCGTGTGCTTCGAACCCTTGCAAGCCATATGGCTCATGGCAGGCCATGTATCTAGGCCATGTGCCATGGCCGTATGGCTTGGTCAGTCTTGTTTGTTTTTGGAATCGTAACTTGGTTTTCGAGGTCTTAACTTGACTTTCACAGTTTTTGCTCTAGATTCTTTGTGTATAAGTCCCTTTTCTTCGATTCTTCTTGCCTCGTCATTGTAATCACTTAATCTATAAAATAAAGCAAACAAATTCTTATTTATTCGATAAATTTTAATACTTTATTGTTTTAGGGCATATTATCGGAGGTAAAAATACGACTTTTTCTTCAGGGCTTTCATGCCTTTATTTAGAGACTTTGCTCTCTCTTTTTTTGCATACACTATCTTCATAACTTTTGTCTATTCTTCTTGTGCCCAGAGAGGAAGTGATTATTCATTGGAAATAGGTCTCTTTTTGATCTCTGGATTTCGGGAATGAGGAATGAATGAAGGTGAATGGGTGGTGTATTTTTGTGGTGGATTCTAGGTGAATGTTTTCATCAACTCTTTTGATGCGAGGTGGTCAGTTTTATGCTTTTGGGAATGAAATGGAAATGGTTTTTATCTTCTCTATTCAGAATGATTTCGGAAGGAGTACCGTGTGACGACTCGGAAATTTCCGATCAAATTTAAACTTTAATCTTTATATGTTTCCGACACGATAAGCAAAAGACTATAATGTTGAGTCTTAAAAGTTTTGAAAAACTATATTCACGTATTCAAATACCATTGACCATGCCTGACGATTCACGAACAATTATGTATAAATAATTATATATTATAAATCAAATACATAAAACTTGATATTCAAAATATAATTGTACATAGTAGTTGAGTATTTATACTATTACTATATGTATACTGTTAACATGTATGAGTATTAAGTATACATAATATATATTGTAAAATTATTAAATATTACATACTTAATAAAATGTAATACTAGTATATGTAATTACAAGTTTAAAATGTAGTTATTATAGTTACTTTCATTATTATTATTAAAATTGATTAATATGAATATTAATATTAATATCAGTAGTAGTAATATTATTATTTTCAATATATAATTTTTAGATAGGAAAATTTGATATATATGATTTATTATTATTATTTATTAGTACTAAACTTAGCATTTTAATAAAATTATCATTTATTGTTATTATCATTATTATTATTGTTATTGTTATAAAAATATCACAATTTATTAGTATATCTTTAATAATATTATTATCATTCTTATAGTTAATATCATTATTACTATTTATAATTATAATTATTATTAATATAGTTATTATTATTATTATTAATATTAATATATATTTATTATTAATATTTATGAACTATAAAAGTTATCACAGATAACTACAAATTGAGTTTGCAAATCGTGACCCATACTTTTAACTTGTCTGCAAATTGTTATCAGTCCATCTCATTCAACAGGAATCAAATACAGGATGATAGCAATCGTTTTATTTTTTTATTTTTCCTTCTGTCCTTGTGTCCTTGTGATTAAATCTGGCGAATCAATTAAGCTACAAAACAAGTTTTAACGAATCCTGTTACAGTAATTAAGCTCATTTACACTCCATAAAAATCAGAGCTGCAATTCAAAAAGGGGGAGAATTGAGAAAAATAAAAGAAAAAGCTTCGTAACCTCTGTATTCTAACTTTTCGGTCAAAATTGGATTTTGAGTAAGTTTCTAAAATGTAAAAATGTCATTGTGTTTGAAACCTCTTATTTAAAATTTCTGCAAAGTTTCATACTTCAATTTTTCTTATCGAATCTGAATTTCGGAGTCAAACTCTTATTTTCAAAAGTCAAACAAAGTGTTCTTCATAAAAATTGGAAGTAGTCTTGAGGTTTCAGGATCAATTAAGGAATCCTAAAGATTTTAGGAAGATTTTAAAACCTATTTCATTTAGATTTCATGATCTATAACGTGCCCAATTTCAAAATCTATTTTTTTTAGATATAGCAGCAACAGCAGCGGTTCAATTGGAACTGTTTTTTATTTTATTTTTATGTTTACTAAATGAAAATAACAATAATAAACGTTTACATTGAAATGTCCCGTTCTTATTGATTAAAAACGTTCCATATTAATTGATTTCGTTGCGAGGTTTTGACCTCTATATGAGACGTTTTTCAAAGACTGCATTCATTTTAAAACAAACCATAACCTTTATTTCACCAATAAAGGTTTAAAAAGCTTTACATAGATTATCAAATAATGATAATCTAAAATATCCTGTTTACACACGACCATTACATAATGGTTTACAATACAAATATGTTACAACAAAATAAGTTTCTTGAATGCAGTTTTTACACAATATCATACAAACATGGACTCCAAATCTCGTCCTTATTTAAGTATGTGACAGTGGAAGCTCTTAATAATCACCTGAGAATAAACATGCTTAAAACGTCAACAAAAATGTTGGTGAGTTATAGGTTTAACCTATATATATCAAATCATAATAATAGACCACAAGATTTCATATTTCAATACACATCCCATACATAGAGATAAAAATCATTCATATGGTGAACACCTGGTAATCGACATTAACAAGATGCATATATAAGAATATCCCCATCATTCCGGGACACCCTTCGGATATGATATAAATTTCGAAGTACTAAAGCATCCGGTACTTTGGATGGGGTTTGTTAGGCCCAATAGATCTATCTTTAGGATTCGCGTCAATTAGGGTGTCTGTTCCCTAATTCTTAGATTACCAGACTTAATAAAAAGGGGCATATTCGATTTCGATAATTCAACCATGGAATGTAGTTTCACGTACTTGTGTCTATTTTGTAAATCATTTATAAAACCTGCATGTATTCTCATCCCAAAAATATTAGATTTTAAAAGTGGGACTATAACTCACTTTCACAGATTTTTTTACTTCGTCGGGAAGTAAGACTTGGCCACTGGTTGATTCACGAACCTATAACAATATATACATATATATCAAAGTATGTTCAAAATATATTTACAACACTTTTAATATATTTTGATGTTTTAAGTTTATTAAGTCAGCTGTCCTCGTTAGTAACCTACAACTAGTTGTCCACAGTTAGATGTACAGAAATAAATCGATAAATATTATCTTGAATCAATCCACGACCCAGTGTATACGTATCTCAGTATTGATCACAACTCAAACTATATATATTTTGGAATCAACCTCAACCCTGTATAGCTAACTCCAACATTCACATATAGAGTGTCTATGGTTGTTCCGAAATATATATAGATGTGTCGACATGATAGGTCGAAACATTGTATACGTGTCTATGGTATCTCAAGATTACATAATATACAATACAAGTTGATTAAGTTATGGTTGGAATAGATTTGTTACCAATTTTCACGTAGCTAAAATGAGAAAAATTATCCAATCTTGTTTTACCCATAACTTCTTCATTTTAAATCCGTTTTGAGTGAATCAAATTGCTATGGTTTCATATTGAACTCTATTTTATGAATCTAAACAGAAAAAGTATAGGTTTATAGTCGGAAAAATAAGTTACAAGTCGTTTTTGTAAAGGTAGTCATTTCAGTCGAAAGAACGACGTCTAGATGACCATTTTAGAAAACATACTTCCACTTTGAGTTTAACCATAATTTTTGGATATAGTTTCATGTTCATAATAAAAATCATTTTCTCAGAATAACAAATTTTAAATCAAAGTTTATCATAGTTTTTAATTAACTAACCCAAAACAGCCCGCGGTGTTACTACGACGGCGTAAATCCGGTTTTACGGTGTTCTTCGTGTTTCCAGGTTTTAAATCATTAAGTTAGCATATCATATAGATATAGAACATGTGTTTAGTTGATTTTAAAAGTCAAGTTAGAAGGATTAACTTTTGTTTGCGAACAAGTTTAGAATTAACTAAACTATGTTCTAGTGATTACAAGTTTAAACCTTCGAATAAGATAGCTTTATATGTATGAATCGAATGATGTTATGAACATCATTACTACCTTAAGTTCCTTGGATAAACCTACTGGAAAAGAGAAAAATGGATCTAGCTTCAATGGATCCTTGGATGGCTCGAAGTTCTTGAAGCAGAATCATGACACGAAAACAAGTTCAAGTAAGATCATCACTTGAAATAAGATTGTTATAGTTATAGAAATTGAACCAAAGTTTGAATATGATTATTACCTTGTATTAGAATGATAACCTACTGTAAGAAACAAAGATTTCTTGAGGTTGGATGATCACCTTACAAGATTGGAAGTGAGCTAGCAAACTTGAAAGTATTCTTGATTTTATGAAACTAGAACTTTTGGAATTTATGAAGAACACTTAGAACTTGAAGATAGAACTTGAGAGAGATCAATTAGATGAAGAAAATTGAAGAATGAAAGTGTTTGTAGGTGTTTTTGGTCGTTGGTGTATGGATTAGATATAAAGGATATGTAATTTTGTTTTCATGTAAATAAGTCATGAATGATTACTCATATTTTTGTAATTTTATGAGATATTTCATGCTAGTTGCCAAATGATGGTTCCCACATGTGTTAGGTGACTCACATGGGCTACTAAGAGCTGATCATTGGAGTGTATATACCAATAGTACATACATCTAAAAGCTGTGTATTGTACGAGTACGAATACGGGTGCATACGAGTAGAATTGTTGATGAAACTGAACGAGGATGTAATTGTAAGCATTTTTGTTAAGTAGAAGTATTTTGATAAGTGTCTTGAAGTCTTTCAAAAGTGTATGAATACATATTAAAACACTACATGTATATACATTTTAACTGAGTCGTTAAGTCATCGTTAGTCGTTACATGTAAATGTTGTTTTGAAACCTTTAGGTTAACGATCTTGTTAAATGTTGTTAACCCAATGTTTATAATATCAAAAGAGATTTTAAATTATTATATTATCATGATATTATGATGTACTAATATCTCTTAATATGATATATATACATTAAATGTCGTTACAACGATAATCGTTACATATATGTCTCGTTTCAAAACCATTAAGTTAGTAGTCTTGTTTTTACATATGTAGTTCATTGTTTATATACTTAATGATATGTTTACTTATCATAATATCATGTTAAATATATATATAACCATATATATGTCATCATATAGTTTTTACAAGTTTTAACGTTCGTGAATCACCGGTCAACTTGGGTGGTCAATTGTCTATATGAAACCTATTTCAATTAATCAAGTCTTAACAAGTTTGATTTCTTAACATGTTGGAAACATTTAATCATATAAATATCAATCTCAATTAATATATATAAACATGGAAAAGTTTGGGTCACTACAGTACCTACCAGTTAAATAAATTTCGTCCCGAAATTTTAAGCTGTTGAAGGTGTTGACGAATCTTCTGGAAATAGATGCGGGTATTTCTTCTTCATCTGATCTTCACGCTCCCAGGTGAACTCGGGTCCTCTACGAGCATTCCATCGAACCTTAACAATTGGTATCTTGTTTTGCTTAAGTCTTTTAACCTCACGATCTATTATTTCGACGGGTTCTTCGATGAATTGGAGTTTTTCGTTGATTTGGATTTCATCTAACGGAATGGTGAGATCTTCTTTAGCAAAACATTTCTTCAAATTCGAGATGTGGAAAGTGTTATGTACAGCCGCGAGTTGTTGAGGTAACTCAAGTCGGTAAGCTACTGGTCCGACACGATCAATAATCTTGAATGGTCCAATATACCTTGGATTTAATTTCTCTCGTTTACCAAATCGAACAACGCCTTTCCAAGGTGCAACTTTAAGCATGACCATCTCTCCAATTTCAAATTCTATATCTTTTCTTTTAATGTCAGCGTAGCTCTTTTGTCGACTTTGGGCGGTTTTCAACCGTTGTTGAATTTGGATGATCTTCTCGGTAGTTTCTTGTATAATCTCCGGACCCGTAATCTGTCTATCCCCCACTTCACTCCAACAAATCGGAGACCTGCACTTTCTACCATATAGTGCTTCAAACGGCGCCATCTCAATGCTTGAATGGTAGCTGTTGTTGTAGGAAAATTCTGCTAACGGTAGATGTCGATCCCAACTGTTTCCGAAATCAATAACACATGCTCGTAGCATGTCTTCAAGTGTTTGTATCGTCCTTTCGCTCTGCCCATCAGTTTGTGGATGATAGGCAGTACTCATGTCTAGACGAGTTCCTAATGCTTGCTGTAATGTCTGCCAGAATCTTGAAATAAATCTGCCATCCCTATCAGAGATAATAGAGATTGGTATTCCATGTCTGGATACGACTTCCTTCAAATACAGTCGTGCTAATTTCTCCATCTTGTCATCTTCTCTTATTGGCAGGAAGTGTGCTGATTTGGTGAGACGATCAACTATTACCCAAATAGTATCAAAACCACTTGCAGTCCTTGGCAATTTAGTGATGAAATCCATGGTAATGTTTTCCCATTTCCATTCTGGGATTTCGGGTTGTTGAAGTAGACCTGATGGTTTCTGATGCTCAGCTTTGACCTTAGAACACGTCAAACATTCTCCTACGTATTTAGCAACATCGGCTTTCATACCCGGCCACCAAAAATGTTTCTTGAGATCCTTGTACATCTTCCCCGTTCCAGGATGTATTGAGTATCTGGTTTTATGAGCTTCTCTAAGTACCATTTCTCTCATATCTCCAAATTTTGGTACCCAAATCCTTTCAGCCCTATACCGGGTTCCGTCTTCCCGAATATTAAGATGCTTCTCCGATCCTTTGGGTATTTCATCCTTTAAATTTCCCTCTTTTAAAACTCCTTGTTGCGCCTCCTTTATTTGAGTAGTAAGGTTATTATGAATCATTATATTCATAGATTTTACTCGAATGGGTTCTCTGTCCTTCCTGCTCAAGGCATCGGCTACCACATTTGCCTTCCCCGGGTGGTAACGAATCTCAAAGTCGTAATCATTCAATAATTCAATCCACCTACGCTGCCTCATATTCAGTTGTTTCTGATTAAATATGTGTTGAAGACTTTTGTGGTCGGTATATATAATACTTTTGACCCCATATAAGTAGTGCCTCCAAGTCTTTAATGCAAAAACAACCGCGCCTAATTCCAAATCATGCGTCGTATAATTTTGTTCGTGAATCTTCAATTGTCTAGACGCATAAGCAATCACCTTCGTTTGTTGCATTAATACACAACCGAGACCTTGCTTTGATGCGTCACAATAAATCACAAAATCATCATTCCCTTCAGGCAATGACAATATAGGTGCCGTAGTTAGCTTTTTCTTCAATAACTGAAACGCTTTCTCTTGTTCATCATTCCATTCAAATTTCTTCCCTTTATGCGTTAATGCAGTCAAGGGTTTTGCTATTCTGGAAAAGTCTTGGATGAACCTTCTGTAGTAACCAGCTAGTCCTAAAAACTGGCGTATGTGTTTCGGAGTTTTCGGGATTTCCCACTTTTCAACAGTTTCTATCTTTGCCGGATCCACCTTAATACCTTCTTTGTTCACTATGTGACCGAGGAATTGAACTTCTTCCAACCAAAATGCACACTTTGAAAACTTAGCGTACAATTCTTCCTTCCTCAATACTTCTAACACCTTTCTCAAATGTTCACCGTGTTCTTGGTCATTCTTTGAGTAAATAAGTATGTCATCAATGAAAACAATGACAAACTTGTCAAGGTATGGTCCACACACTCGGTTCATAAGGTCCATGAACACAGCTGGTGCATTAGTTAAACCAAACGGCATGACCATAAACTCGTAATGACCGTAACGTGTTCTGAAAGCAGTCTTTGGAATATCATCTTCTTTCACCCGCATTTGATGATACCCGGAACGTAAGTCAATCTTTGAATAAACAGACGAGCCTTGTAGTTGATCAAATAAGTCGTCGATTCTCGGCAGTGGGTAGCGATTCTTGATGGTAAGTTTGTTCAACTCTCGGTAGTCGATACACAACCTTAATGTACCATCTTTCTTCTTGACAAACAAAACAGGAGCTCCCCACGGTGATGTGCTTGGTCGAATGAAACCACGCTCTAAAAGTTCTTGTAATTGGCTTTGCAGTTCTTTCATCTCGCTGGGTGCGAGTCTGTAAGGAGCACGAGCTATTGGTGTAGCTCCTGGTACAAGATCTATTTGAAATTCAACTGATCGATGTGGGGGTAATCCCGGTAATTCTTTCGGAAATACATCGGGAAATTCTTTTGCAATGGGAACATCATTGATGCTCTTTTCTTCAGTTTGTACTTTCTCGACGTGTGCTAGAACAGCATAGCAACCTTTTCTTATTAGTTTTTGTGCCTTCAAATTACTAATAAGATGTAGCTTCGTGTTGCCCTTTTCTCCGTACACCATTAAGGGTTTTCCTTTTTCTCGTATAATGCGAATTGCATTTTTGTAACAAACGATCTCTGCTTTTACTTCTTTCAACCAGTCCATACCGATTATCACATCAAAACTCCCTAACTCTACTGGTATCAAATCAATCTTAAATGTTTCGCTAACCAGTTTAATTTCTCGATTCCGACATATATTATCTGCTGAAATTAATTTACCATTTGCTAATTCGAGTAAAAATTTACTATCCAAAGGCGTCAATGGACAACTTAATTTAGCACAAAAATCTCTACTCATATAGCTTCTATCCGCACCCGAATCAAATAAAACGTAAGCAGATTTATTGTCAATAAGAAACGTACCCGTAACAAGCTCCGGGTCTTCCTGTGCCTCTGCCGCATTAATATTGAAAACTCTTCCGCGGCCTTGTCCATTCGTGTTCTCCTGGTTCGGGCAATTTCTAATAATGTGGCCCGGTTTTCCACATTTATAACAAACTACATTGGCATAACTTGCTCCGACACTACTTGCTCCGCCATTACTCGTTCCGACACCATTTGTTCCTTTCGTTCTGTTAACCCCTGGTCCGTAGACATCACACTTCGCCGCGCTATGACCATTTCTTTTACACTTGTTGCAAAATTTGGTGCAGAACCCCGAGTGATACTTTTCACACCTTTGGCATAGCGGCTTCTGATTGTTGTTGTTGTTGCGGTTATTATTGTTGTTAAGATGATTGTTGTGGTTGCTGTTGTTGTTGTTGTTGTTGTTGGGCCGTTTGTTGTAGTTGCGATTGATGTTGCGATTGTTAGGATAGTTGTTGCGATTATTGTTATAATTGCTGTTGTTATTGTATTGGTGATTCTTATCACCGTTTTCCTCCCACTTTCTTTTGACTTGCTTCACATTGGCCTCTTCAGCAGTCTGTTCTTTAATTCTTTCTTCAATCTGGTTCACTAGTTTGTGAGCCATTCTACATGCCTGTTGTATGGAGGCGGGCTCGTGTGAACTTATATCTTCTTGGATTCTTTCCGGTAATCCTTTTACAAACGCGTCGATCTTCTCTTCCTCATATTCGAATGCTCCCGGACACAATAGGCACAATTCTGTGAATCGTCTTTCGTACGTGGTAATATCAAATCCTTGGGTTCGTAACCCTCTAAGTTCTGTCTTGAGCTTATTGACCTCGGTTCTGGGACGGTACTTCTCGTTCATCAAGTGCTTGAATGCTGACCACGGTAGTGTGTACGCATCGTCTTGTCCCACTTGCTCTAGATAGGTATTCCACCATGTTAACGCAGAACCTGTGAAGGTATGCGTAGCGTACTTCACTTTGTCCTCTTCAGTACACTTACTTATGGCAAACACCGATTCGACCTTCTCGGTCCACCGTTTCAATCCGATCGGTCCTTCGGTTCCATCAAATTCCAAAGGTTTGCAGGCAGTGAATTCTTTGTAGGTGCATCCTACACGATTTCCTGTACTGCTAGATCCAAGGTTATTGTTGGTATGTAGCGCAGCCTGTACTGCAGCTATGTTTGAAGCTAGAAAAGTACGGAATTCCTCTTCATTCATATTCACGGTGTGTCGAGTAGTCGGTGCCATTTCCTTCAAAATTGTCAAATGGAACAAGTTAATCATACCGAATATTAAGAGTAGTTAATAGTATTTCGTAGCATAATATGAACTCATTTATAAAAGCTTTTTCTTCATATTAGCGTTTTATAAGTTTAAATTCGGGTAGTACGTACCCGTTAAGTTCATACTTAGTAGCTAATATACAATTCAACTACTACAATTCTATATGAAAAACTGATTATAATAAAATTTCGCGTTCAAACTTTTATACAATATTTTACAAACTCACAATACCGCTTATTTTACATAAAGCATGAAATATAGCACACAATAACTTTGATACAAGATAGTTGTGAAGATAATTCTAGCTAGTACACAAGTCGTTCAGCAAAGGCAATAAAGACACGTAATTCATACGTCCAGAAACAAGTCATGCATTCTGGTTTTACTAGGACTACTTCCCATCCTTGGTCTTGTGGAACATAACCGTTATGGCCGTTGATAAGACAGCGTGTTGTAACGTCGTCAAAGGGACGAGGGTTACGTAATGTCCAAGAGTCCCGTAACAATCTAAAAACCTCATTTTTTACCCCAATTACCGACTCCGTCACTTGTGGGAACGTTTTATTTAATAGTTGTAGCCCGATGTTCTTGTTCTCACTTTGGTGAGAAGCGAACATTACTAATCCGTAAGCATAACATGCTTCTTTATGTTGCATGTTAGCCGCTTTTTCTAAATCACGAAGTCCAATATTCGGATATATTGAGTCAAAATAATTTCTTAACCCATTGCGTAAAATAGCATTTGGGTTCCCCGCAATATATGCGTCAAAGTAAACACATCGTAACTTATGGATTTCCCAATGTGATATCCCCCATCTTTCGAACGAAAGCCTTTTATAAACCAATGCATTCTTGGAACGTTCTTCGAATGTCTTACAAACTGATCTCGCCTTAAATAGTTGTGCCGAAGAATTCTGACCAACTCTAGACAAGATTTCATCAATCATGTCTCCGGGTAGGTCTCTTAAAATATTGGGTTGTCTATCCATTTTGTGTTTTTATACTGTAAAATAGACAAGAGTTAGATTCATAAAAAAGATACTTATTAATACAAGCAATTTTTACATATATCATAAAGCATAAGCACACTATATTACATATATTACACCACACGAATACAACTATCTTATTCCGACTCGCTTGTTTCTTCTTCTTCGGTTTTGGTTCGTTTTGCCAAGTTTCTAGGGATATATGATGTTCCCCTAATACGAGCCGTTATTTTCCACATTGGTTTAGAAAAACCTGGTGGTTTAGAGGTTCCCGGGTCATTGTTACAACTTAAGGACTTCGGGGGTTGACGATACATATAAAGTTCATCGGGGTTGGAATTAGATTTCTCTATTTTTATGCCCTTTCCCTTATTATTTTCTTTTGCCTTTTTAAATTCAGTTGGGGTAATTTCTATAACATCATCGGAATTCTCGTCGGAATCCGATTCATCGGAGAATTGATAATCCTCCCAATATTTTGCTTCCTTGGCGGAAACACCATTGACCATAATTAACCTTGGTCGGTTGGTTGAGGATTTTCTTTTACTTAACCGTTTTATTATTTCCCCCACCGGTTCTATTTCTTCATCCGGTTCCGATTCTTCTTCCGGTTTCGATTCTTCTTCTGGTTCCGACTCTTCTTCCGGTTCCTCTTCGGGAACTTGTGAATCAGTCCATGAATCATTCCAATTTACATTTGACTCTTCATTATTATTAGGTGAGTCAATGGGACTTGTTCTAGAGGTAGACATCTATCACATAATATCAAACGCGTTAAGAGATTAATATATAACATAATATTCACATGTTAAAAATATATAGTTTCCAACAAAATTTGTTAAGCAATCATTTTTTCAAGTAAACACGGTCGAAGTCCAGACTCACTAATGCATCCTAACAAACTCGATAAGACACACTAATGCAAAATTCTGGTTCTCTAAGACCAACGCTCGGATACCAACTGAAATGTCCCGTTCTTATTGATTAAAAACGTTCCATATTAATTGATTTCGTTGCGAGGTTTTGACCTCTATATGAGACGTTTTTCAAAGACTGCATTCATTTTAAAACAAACCATAACCTTTATTGGTGAAATAAAGGTTATGGTTTGTTTTAAAATGAATGCAGTCTTTGAAAAACGTCTCATATAGAGGTCAAAACCTCGCAACGAAATCAATTAATATGGAACGTTTTTAATCAATAAGAACGGGACATTTCATACATTTCGTTGAGAGATCCAAAAATCCATTAGTTATTTTAATTGGGTTCATCTCTGATCGATGATAGTTGGAGAAGAAGGAGTTAGAGCATAACATTCGGGTTATATTGTTATAATTTGGAGTTATATCATAAAACTAAAACTGGTCGAATGGTTAAGAAGGGTGTTGGTTATGCAGGAGGTCACGGGTTCGAGTCCCGGCTTGGGCAATTTCTTATCTTTTTTGGAGCCTTTAAAGGTAGTTCTATATTCAACTTATTATTATTATTATTATTATTATTATTATTATTATTATTATTATTATTATTATTATTATTATTATTATTATTATTATTATTATTATTATTATTATTATTATTATGATTTTAATTATAATTATTATTGTATTATTAGTATTATCATTAGTTATTATTACTATTATTACTAGAATTAGAAATATCATAAATATTAGTATTTGTTGTACCAATATGATTAAAACTATCATCTTAGTATAATTATCATCACTAATATTATTATTATTAAAAGTAGTATTATTATTATTACCATTATCATTATTACTACTATAAGTATTAATTAAAATTATTAATATCTTTATTGCTATTATTAGTTATTGTTACTATGATTAGTATTATTAATCTTACTACAAATGATACGATTTAGTAGTACTTTCATAAACACTAATATTAACACCATTTTATAAATAACAAAATTGTTAATACTAACATAAGTATTATTATTTGTATCATCACAAGTATTATTATTATGTAATTACTAAAACCAATAGCACAACTATCATAAACAGTAAAACTAATATTTTACAATTATAATTATTAATATCATTATTAATGTCATTAATAGAATTACTAATATTATTATCAAAATAAGTATTATTATTAAGTAATATGGTTATTAATATTATCATTATTGATAAGATTTCTACTATTATTATTATAAGTATCAGTATTAACAATATCATTATTAGTATTATTATTAATAAAGTTATTATTATTATTAGTAAATCATTATTATTATCAAAACTATCTTTTAAAAAAATAAATACTATGTACATAAAATATACATATTACATAATTATATTAATATTTTCACATAACTATATATATATTAAACCTATTAATATTATTTATATAGATACTTACATATAACAAACTATTGATTTTTTTTTAAAATATAACACTAAACAATTATATATATAAATATGGATATATTAATGTAACTATATCAATATTATTCATTTTGAATACATACACAAATTAAATATATATATAATATATAAATTAGGATATAACATATAAAATTGTCCGATTACGATTATGTGTATTAATATATATACAAATGCTATAGGTTCGTGAATCCGAGGCGAACCCTGCATTGTTCAGTTTGTCAAATGTCCTCATATGTATTTTTACTATAAAATACATTAGGTGAGTTTCATTAATCTCTTTTTAAATGCTTTTGCAATATATATTTTTGGGACTGAGAATACATGCGCTTTTATAAATGTTTTACGGAATAGACACAAGTAATCGAAACTACATTATATGGTTGAATGATCGAAACTGAATATGCCCCTTTTTATTAAGTCTGGTAATCTAAGAATTAGGGAACAGACACCCTAATTGACGCGAACTCTAAAGATAGATCTATCGGGCCCAACAAGCCCCATCCAAAGTACCAGATGCTTTAGTACTTCGAAATTTATATCATGTCCGAAGGAGGATCCCGGAATGATGGGGATATTCTTATATGTATATTGTGAATGTCGGTTACCAGGTGTTCAATCCATATGAATGATATTTTTGTCTCTATGCATGGGACGTATGTTTATGAGAAATGGAAATATGAAATCTTGTAGTCTATTAAAATGATGGAAACGATTGTTTATGTTAAACTAATGAACTCACCAACCTTTTGGTTGACACTTTAAAGCATGTTTATTCTCAGGTACGAAAGAAATCTTCCGCTGTGTATTTGCTCATTATAAGGACTTTACTTGAAGTCACTCATGGCATATTTCAAAAGACGTTGCATTCGAGTCGTCGGGTTCATCAAGATTATTATTAAGTCAATTATAGTTGAATATATTATGAAATGGTATGCATGTCGTCAACTTTCGTTGTAATGAAAGATTGTCTTTTCAAAAACGAATGCAATGTTTGTAAAATGTATCATATAGAGGTCAAGTACCTCGCGATGTAATCAACTGTTGTGAATCGTTTATAATCGATATGGACTTCGTCCGGATGGATTAGGGCGGGTCTCTACAGTTGGTATCAGAGCGGCGGTCTTAGCGAACCAGGTCTGCATTAGTGTGTCTAACTGATAAGTCGTTAGGATGCATTAGTGAGTCTGGACTCCGACCGTGTCTGCATGTCAAAAGTTTTGCTTATCATTTCGTGTTAAAAATTTCCTGCTTATCATTCTTAGGGAATCACTTGCTTATCATTCTTAGTCTAGACACGTTTTACTGCATTGACTGCATGAATAGTGTATAGACAAAAATTATATCTTAGCGTATCTGCTACTTTATATCTTAGCATATCTATTACTGTAACTTTGCCTGACAACTTCCGTAGATTCCCCCGTAACTTATGGGATTTTAGTATTATATATACATATGTAAATTATGTATTGCAGGGTACTAATCTACATTCTATAATCTATTTCTTATCGAAAATCCTTAATCTGATCGTACGAGATGAATCCTACAACCAGTTCGAGTCCCTCAGATTCCAATAGCTAATCCGATAGTTATTCCTACAACTATTCCGACATAGATGTTCACCAAAGCTCCGAAAACAGCGTCATCGGCATGAATCAACCAATCAGCCATTATCAATTCATCTGATGGGTTCGTAGTCGACTTAATTAACGGAAACGCGCAGAAGGTAATCCCTTCCACCAACTGAATTCACCTCTTGACAATGAACCTGAAGCGTTTACCGGCGAACCTATTCGAGACACCATTTTCAGTCTCATTTCCAGGGTAACTCGACAAGATTATATTCTATCCACAATTCTGAACCCTATTCATCCGCTCGTTCTGACCGACAATCATCCTGGAGTAATAAGTCAACGAACTTCGCGCTCGAATAATCAATTCGGAGAATATGGTGCAAAATGTACCAGCTTCAGCAACATCACCGGCACCAACAGTACCATCAATAACAGCACCAGTACCATCAACAATCCATGCTTCAATATCATCATCTGTACTTTGAGTATGATCTTCGTTCTACGTATCATTCTACCTCATTTATCTTCGTTCGACATGGCGAATATGTAATCTCTAAAGTTTTAGAGATTATTTATTCTAGTTCCAACCGAAAAGCAAATGAGTTTAATATCATATTAACTCATTATATCCATGAATACATCTGAAGAAAATATATATGTATATATCTTTTCATAAAGATTGTAATTAAAAATTCTCTTGTAAAAACTGTTAATGGTGAAAATATTTTAACGGGTAGGTAATACCCGAGGAATATTTAAATTTCACATTAATAAGTTACATTGTACGTTCTTCGAATCTGTTTCAACAGTCACATACTATCCTACTTACATCCACCGATATACGTATCCGTTCACCAAAGAATAACTATTTTCATTTAAATTCAAATTTCATATTAGGATTTTGACATATCAGAATCCAACAAGTGGCGTAATGAAGAAAAAAATGGACACAATAAAAATTGATTAGAAACAGACTAATTAACAATATGAAATTTTGTTAAGAATCCACGCTAACAAAATCCTAGCTAACTGTTCCTAGCTAACTGTTAATTCCGTATTCCATTTTATTTATCGCAATTTAATTATCGCAATTTAATTATCGCAATTTATTTTATCGCAATTTAATTCTCGCAATTTTATTTATTGTTATTTAATTTCTGTTATTTACTTTACGCACTTTATTTATCGTTATTTAATTTCTGTTATTTATTTTACGCACTTTAAATATCGGGACACGTATACAAGGTTTTGACATATCATATCGACGCATCTATATATATTATTTGGAATCACCATAGACACTCTATATGCAGTAATGATCGAGTTCTCTATACAGGGTTGAGGTTGATTCTACAATAATATATATAGTTTGAGTTGTGATCGAGTCTGAGACGTATACGGGTCACGGCACGTATTAATTAATTCGAATATTATATATTAAACTATATATATGAATTATTAGACTGTCAACTGTGGACTATCGGCTGTGGACTAATAGCATTAAATAATTAAAATGAATTAAAAATATTGATTATAATATATGAAACTAAACAATTCTTCAAGTTTGCCACTTGATTTCATCTTAAACGCCAATAGTATCTTGACAATTCTAATTTATGTTCAAAGCTTTCATGATTCTTGAAAACACCTCAATCGAGAGGATGAATCAACCGCACTTCATCTACAGAAGAAAAGATTGATGTATATAATTATGCACTTGAAAACATTCAGAACTTGTGTAAACGTTTAACACGTATATGAGCTAACTTCTTTGGCGTGTTATTATCGAAAATAACTTTACAACACCGCTCCAAATTAGCCAATTTTGTCACAGCTCCAACAAATCAACTTCGATTTTCATTCGAATTAGCCTTATTATAACCTCGATATATAAGTTGCCTGTCATCATTACCGGAGAACCGTTTATATTTCACCACATTAGCAGTAAAATTACCAGCAACTTCAATGAATTTGGACTTTCCGAAAGATCATTATATTCATTGAAACCCCATCTTGTATTCATCTATACCCTGTAACAATAATTGCCATACCAATTACCGGGAATCAGCAATCAGTATTTCGAATCTCGTAGCATTTCTACATCAATAGTTATATGTATACATATAACAATTATCTCCTAGAATTACGACCTTCAATTCTGAAATTTTGAAAAGGCACCCAGTTTACGAATCGATATTCTGAATGTTGAAAAAGCTGAATAAAGCAGCAAAAACTGTAGGCAACCGTAAACGACCTTAGTCGTCGGAAGTTTGATGATAAAGAATAATATGTTGGAAAAGCTCAGAGACGTTGGAACTGGAAAACAGAAAGAGTTAACCATGAAGGAGACCAAGGACAAATACAAGGACCATACCCTATATTCAAAGAATCCAGATAATTCTGGATCCGTTGAAATCTTTAGAGAATATCTTGCTCCGAAGTCATGTTAAAATCTTACGGAAAAATCTTTCTCCATCAACCGTCGAACTTAGAAATTCCAAAATATCATCATTAATATCTTCGATATTTCTGAGGATATTTTCATAAATATTCTCGTCCGAAATTATATACCTCTTCGTGCTTCCTGTGTATCATTATTATGGAAACAATGAATAGAAAATTTAGTACCGAAAAGCAGATTATGCGAAACTATGAAGAAAGTCATGGACAAATCACAAAGAATAAGTTTGACTTCAAAGAATCCAAATGATCCAAAGTCTGCTAAAGTCTTTAGTGAATATTTTGCTCATTACTCTAAACCCTTGCGGACAATAGTCTCCATCATCCTCTGATCTTAGATATTCAAAAATATTATCGTATATTTCATTATAAATATCCTCTATATTTCTGAGTATATTTTTATAACTAATACTATCTGAATTCAATTATCTCTTCGTGCTATCAGTGTTACATCATATAGAAACTGTTAGTTTCTATATTCTGTAAACTTTCGAGCTTAAAATATGAATGTTATTGAAGTAATGTTGGGAACTGATGCATGAGTTAGTATAATATAATGACACTTGATCAACGTGATTATATTACAGTAATTCATGCTGAGTTTCTAAATGAGACATGATGATTCACAGATTATAACGTCATCAGGTGCCGTGTTACATGACTCTTACATTTTATCTGATATATAAACATATCAAGAACATATTTTCTTGATAGTTCTATCTTTCTCGGATATTCTGGTAATTTGACGAATCAAGATCGTGCTATTACCATTTCTTTCTTAGAACATTAACTATGTTCATTTCGAAATTCATATCTATGAATTCTGGACCATTACTCGCTTTACTAGAGGTCGAGAGGATAATAAAAAGGCAAAGAGATCCAAAATATAAGAGAAAATATAAAGCCCAATGACAACACTGAAATTACAAACCGTGGATATCAGTACGTATGGCAATATAAAGACACGGGAGGATTATAAATACAATAATCCCTAGAGCATAATAGAAATAAACAGATTCTTCAGATGGGAGTTGGAAAATAAGAACGATCATTACGATAGTTAGAATAAGAACAAGGATCAGGACTGGGTTAAGCATTTTCATAAATCTTTTGAATTTGGGAATTGAGTATAGAAGTGGTGAAAACTAATGGAACGGAAAAGGTAAATTTAAAATGGAAATATCCGACAGAGCAATCAAGACATATGATCGCATTTAAATATAGAGATCCTAATTTCCTTAAATCTCGAAGAATCAAATCTTATAGATATCGAAGATGATCTTTTAAATTCCTTGAATTTCGGAATTCAATCAAGACAACGTCAAAAGTTAAGACGAACTTTATCTTCTAAATTCAACCATGACTAGTCAAAAGTTATGATGAAACTTGTCTTTCTCATTTCACTATTGCGTGATAGCTTCACTCGTACGTTTCACATGATCGAATCGTTTTATCTATATTAATCCATAAAATTCTATTTACCAATTCATAATCGTCATAAAAACATTTTTATTGTTAGCCATGACTATCCCACTCAAATTTCGGGACGAAATTTCTTTAACGGGTAGGTACTGTGACGACCCGGAAATTTCCGATCAAATTTAAACTTTAATCTATATATGTTTCCGACACGATAAGCAAAAGACTGTAATGTTGAGTCTTGAAAGTTTTGAAAAACTATATTCACGTATTCAAATACCCTTGACCATGCCTGACGATTCATGAATAATTATGTATAAATAATTATATATTATAAATCAAATACATAAAACTTGATATTCAAAATATAATTGTACATAGTAGTTGAGTATATATACTATTACTATATATATACTGTTAACATGTATGAGTATTAAGTATACATAATATATATTGTAAAATTATTAAATATTTCATACTTAATAAAATGTAATACTAGTATATGTAATTACAAGTTTAAAATGTAGTTATTATAGTTGCTTTCATTATTATTATTAAAATTGATTAATATGAATATTAATATTAATATCAGTAGTAGTAATATTATTATTTTCAATATATAATTTTTAGATAGGAAAATTTGATATATATGATTTATTATTATTATTTATTAGTACTAAACTTAGCATTTTAATAAAATTATCATTTATTGTTATTATCATTATTATTATTATTATTGTTATAAAAATATCACAATTTATTAGTATATCTTTAATAATATTATTATCATTCTTATAGTTAATATCATTATTATTATTTATAATTATAATTATTATTAATATAGTTATTATTATTATTATTAATATTAATATATATTTATTATTAATATTTATGAACTATAAAAGTTATCACAGATAACTACAAATTGAGTTTGCAAATCGTGACCCATACTTTTAACTTGTCTGCAAATTGTTATCAGTCCATCTCATTCAACAGGAATCAAATACAGGATGATAGCAATCGTTTTATTTTTTTATTTTTCCTTCTGTCCTTGTGTCCTTGTGATTAAATCTGGCGAATCAATTAAGCTACAAAACAAGTTTTAACGAATCCTGTTACAGTAATTAAGCTCATTTACACTCCATAAAAATTAGAGCTGCAATTCAAAAAGGGGGAGAATTGAGAAAAATAAAAGAAAAAGCTTCGTAACCTCTGTATTCTAACTTTTCGGCCAAAATTGGATTTTGAGTAAGTTTCTAAAATGTAAAAATGTCATTGTGTTTGAAACCTCTTATTTAAACTTTCTGCAAAGTTTCATACTTCAATTTTTCTTATCGAATCTGAATTTCGGAGTCAAACTCTTATTTTCAAAAGTCAAACAAAGTGTTCTTCATAAAAATTGGAAGTAGTCTTGAGGTTTCAGGATCAATTAAGGAATCCTAAAGATTTTAGGAAGATTTTAAAACCTATTTCATTTAGATTTCATGATCTATAACGTGCCCAATTTCAAAATCTATTTTTTTTAGATATAGCAGCGACAGCAGCGGTTCAATTGGAACTGTTTTTTTTTATGTATACTAAATGAAAATAACAATAATAAACGTTTACATTTCGTTGAGAGATCCAAAAATCCATTAGTTATTTTAATTGGGTTCATCTCTGATCGATGATAGTTGGAGAAGAAGGAGTTAGAGCATAACATTCGGGTTATATTGTTATAATTTGGAGTTATATCATAAAACTAAAACTGGTCGAATGGTTAAGAAGGGTGTTGGTTATGCGGGAGGTCACGGGTTCGAGTCCCGGCTTGGGCAATTTCTTATCTTTTTTGGAGCCTTTAAAGGTAGTTCTATATTCAACTTATTATTATTATTATTATTATTATTATTATTATTATTATTATTATTATTATTATTATTATTATTATTATTATTATTATTATTATTATTATTATTATTATTATTATTATTATTATTATTATTATTATTAGTTTTATTATTATTATGATTGTAATTATAATTATTATTGTATTATTAGTATTATCATTAGTTATTATTACTATTATTACTAGAATTAGAAATATCATAAATATTAGTATTTGTTGTACCAATATGATTAAAACTATCATCTTAGTATAATTATCATCACTAATATTATTATTATTTAAAGTAGTATTATTATTATTACCATTAACATTATTACTACTATAAGTATTAATTAAAATTATTAATATCTTTATTGCTATTATTAGTTATTGTTACTATGATTAGTATTATTAATCTTACTACAAATGATACGATTTAGTAGTACTTTCATAAACACTAATATTAACACCATTTTATAAATAACAAAATTGTTAATACTAACATAAGTATTATTATTTGTATCATCACAAGTATTATTATTATTTAATTACTAAAACCAATAGCACAACTATCATAAACAGTAAAACTAATATTTTACAATTATAATTATTAATATCATTATTAATGTCATTAATAGAATTACTAATATTATTATCAAAATAAGTATTATTATTAAGTAATATGGTTATTAATATTATCATTATTGATAAGATTTCTACTATTATTATTATTATAAGTATCAGTATTAACAATATCATTATTAGTATTATTATTAATAAAGTTATTATTATTATTATTAGTAAATCATTATTATTATCAAAACTATCTTTTAAACAAATAAATACTATGTACATAAAATATACATATTACATAATTATATTAATATTTTCACATAACTATATATATATTAAACCTATTAATATTATTTATATAGATACTTACATATAACAAACTATTGATTTTTTTTAAAATATAACACTAAACAATTATATATATAAATATGGATATATTAATGTAACTATATCAATATTATTCATTTTGAATACATACACAAATTAAATATATATATATATATATATATATATATATATATATATATATATATATATATATATATATATATATATATATATATATATATATATATATATATATATATATAATATATAAATTAGGATATAACATATAAAATTGTCCGATTACGATTATGTGTATTAATATTGAAATGTCCCGTTCTTATTGATTAAAAACGTTCCATATTAATTGATTTCGTTGCGAGGTTTTGACCTCTATATGAGACGTTTTTCAAAGACTGCATTCATTTTTAAAACAAACCATAACCTTTATTTTATAAATGAAGGTTTAAAAAGCTTTACGTAGATTATCAAATAATGATAATCTAAAATATCCTGTTTACACACGACCATTACATAATGGTTTACAATACAAATATGTTACATCGAAATCAGTTTCTTGAATGCAGTTTTTACACAATATCATACAAACATAGACTCCAAATCTTGTCCTTATTTTAGTATGCAACAGCGGAAGCTCTTAATATTCACCTGAGAATAAACATGCTTTAAACGTCAACAAAATGGTTGGTGAGTTATAGGTTTAACCTATATATATCAAATCGTAACAATAGACCACAAGATTTCATATTTCAATACACATCCCATACATAGAGATAAAAATCATTCATATGGTGAACACCTGGTAACCGACATTAACAAGATGCATATATAAGAATATCCCCATCATTCCGGGACACCCTTCGGATATGATATAAATTTCGAAGTACTAAAGCATCCGGTACTTTGGATGGGGTTTGTTAGGCCCAATAGATCTATCTTTAGGATTCGCGTCAATTAGGGTGTCTGTTCCCTAATTCTTAGATTACCAGACTTAATAAAAAGGGGCATATTCGATTTTGATAATTCAACCATAGAATGTAGTTTCACGTACTTGTGTCTATTTTGTAAATCATTTATAAAACCTGCATGTATTCTCATCCCAAAAATATTAGATTTTAAAAGTGGGACTATAACTCACTTTCACAGATTTTTACTTCGTCGAGAAGTAAGACTTGGCCACTGGTTGATTCACGAACCTATAACAATTTATACATATATATCAAAGTATGTTCAAAATATATTTACAACACTTTTAATATATTTTGATGTTTTAAGTTTATTAAGTCAGCTGTCCTCGTTAGTAACCTACAACTAGTTGTCCACAGTTAGATGTACAGAAATAAGTCGATAAATATTATCTTGAATCAATCCACGACCCAGTGTATACGTATCTCAGTATTGATCACAACTCAAACTATATATATTTTGGAATCAACCTCAACCCTGTATAGCTAACTCCAACATTCACATATAGAGTGTCTATGGTTGTTCCGAAGTATATATAGATGTGTCGACATGATAGGTCGAAACATTGTATACGTGTCTATGGTATCTCAAGATTACGTAATATACAATACAAGTTGATTAAGTTATGGTTGGAATAGATTTGTTACCAATTTTCACGTAGCTAAAATGAGAAAAATTATCCAATCTTGTTTTACCCATAACTTCTTCATTTTAAATCCATTTTGAGTGAATCAAATTGCTATGGTTTCATATTGAACTCTATTTTATGAATCCAAACAGAAAAAAGTATAGGTTTATAGTCGGAAAAATAAGTTACAAGTCGTTTTTGTAAAGGTAGTCATTTCAGTCGAAAGAACGACGTCTAGATGACCATTTTAGAAAACATACTTCCACTTTGAGTTTAACCATAATTTTTGGATATAGTTTCATGTTCATAATAAAAATAATTTTCTCAGAATAACAACTATTAAATCAAAGTTTTTCATAGTTTTTAATTAACTAACCCAAAACAGCCCGCGGTGTTACTACGACGGCGTAAATCCGGTTTTACGGTGTTTTTCGTGTTTCCAGGTTTTAAATCATTAAGTTAGCATATCATATAGATATAGAACATGTGTGTAGTTAATTTTAAAAGTCAAGTTAGAAGGATTAACTTTTGTTTGCGAACAAGTTTAGAATTAACTAAACTATGTTCTAGTGATTACGAGTTTAAACCTTCGAATAAGATAGTTTTATATATATGAATCGAATGATGTTATGAACATCATTACTACCTCAAGTTTAGTAGGTAAACCTACTGGAAGTGACAAGAAATGATCTAGCTTCAAAGGATCTTGGATGGCTTGAAAGTTCTTGAAGTAGGATCATGACACAAAAACAAGTTCAAGTAAGATTTTTACTCGAATTAAGATAGTTTATAGTTATAGAAATTGAATCAAAGTTTGAATTTGAATATTACCTTGAATAAGAAAGATAACCTACTGTATATAACAAAGGTTTCTTGATCTTAGATGATTACTTGGAATGGATTAGAAAGCTTGGAAGTAAATTAGTAAACTTGAAGGGATTTTTGAAGTGTTCTTGAAGTGTTCTTCCTATGATGATTATAGCTTGATTCTTGAAGTGATTTTTGATGAAGATGATGATTAACTACTGGAAAAATACGTTCATAATAGTGTGTGTGTGTTGAGAGAGAATTAGAAAGAGAATTGGAAGTGAAATGGAGTGAATGATGAGTGGTAATTGGTGAGTGGTGAGTGGGGTTAAAAGGAGTTCTAGTTAGTTGACTAGCTCATGGTAGAAGTTAAAATTGATTAGTCATACATGACATAATCAAGAGTGGAATCCCATGCTAGTTACTATTGGTATATACCCATAGTAAGTACGTTTTGAAGCTGTGTATAATACGGGTAAGAATACGACTAGAATTCTTGATGAAAGAAAAGAATGGGAAAGTAACTGTAACCATTTTCGTTAAGTATGAGTGTTTTGATATATGTCTTAAAGTCTTCCAAAAGTATTTTAATACATCTAAATACACTATATGTATATACATTTTAACTGAGTCGTTAAGTCATCGTTACTCGTTACACGTAAGTGTTGTTTTGAAGCCTTTAAGTTAACGATCTCAATTAATGTTGTTAACCCATTGTTTATTATATCAAATGAGATGTTAAATTATTATATTATCATGATATTATGATATATTAAAATATCTTAATATGATATATATACATTTAAATGTTGTTACAACGATAATCGTTACATATATGTCTCGTTTCGAAATCCTTAAGTTAGTAGTCTTGTTTATATGTATATAACTCATTGTTAATATACTTATGGAGATACTTACTTATCATAATCTCATGTTAACCATATGTATATCCATATATATATCTTCATGTCGTTTTTACAAGTTTTAACGTTCGTGAATCGCCGGTCAACTTGGGTGGTCAATTGTCTATATGAAACATATTTCAATTAATCAAGTCTTAACAAGTTTGATTGCTTAACATGTTGGAAACATTTAATCATGTAAATATCAATCTCAATTAATATATATAAACATGGAAAAGTTCTGGTCACTACAGTACCTACCCGTTAAATAAATTTCGTCCCGAAATTTTAAGCTGTTGAAGGTGTTGACGAATCTTCTGGAAATAGATGCGGGTATTTCTTCTTCATCTGATCTTCACGCTCCCAGGTGAACTCCTGTCCTCTACGAGCATTCCATCGAACCTTAACAATTGGTATCTTGTTTTGCTTAAGTCTTTTAACCTCACGATCCATTATTTCGACGGGTTCTTCGATGAATTGAAGTTTTTCGTTGATTTGGATTTCATCTAACGGAATAGTGAGATCTTCTTTAGCAAAACATTTCTTCAAATTCGAGACGTGGAAAGTGTTATGTACAGCCGCGAGTTGTTGAGGTAACTCAAGTCGGTAAGCTACTGGTCCGACACGATCAATAATCTTGAATGGTCCAATATACCTTGGATTTAATTTCCCTCGTTTACCAAATCGAACAACGCCTTTCCAAGGTGCAACTTTAAGCATGACCATCTCTCCAATTTCAAATTCTATATCTTTTCTTTTAATGTCAGCGTAGCTCTTTTGTCGACTTTGGGCGGTTTTCAACCATTGTTGAATTTGGATGATCTTCTCGGTAGTTTCTTGTATAATCTCCGGACCCGTAATTTGTCTATCCCCCACTTCACTCCAACAAATCGGAGACCTGCACTTTCAACCATAAAGTGCTTCAAACGGCGCCATCTCAATGCTTGAATGGTAGCTGTTGTTGTAGGAAAATTCTGCTAACGGTAGATGTCGATCCCAACTGTTTCCGAAATCAATAACACATGCTCGTAGCATGTCTTCAAGCGTTTGTATCATCCTTTCGCTCTGCCCATCAGTTTGTGGATGATAGGCAGTACTCATGTCCAGACGAGTTCCTAATGCTTGCTGTAATGTCTGCCAGAGTCTTGAAATAAATCTGCCATCCCTATCAGAGATAATAGAGATTGGTATTCCATGTCTGGAGACGACTTCCTTCAAATACAGTCGTGCTAACTTCTCCATCTTGTCATCTTTTCTTATTGGCAGGAAGTGTGCTGATTTGGTGAGACGATCAACTATTACCCAAATAGTATCAAAACCACTTGCAGTCCTTGGAAATTTAGTGATGAAATCCATGGTAATGTTTTCCCATTTCCATTCTGGGATTTCGGGTTGTTGAAGTAGACCTGATGGTTTCTGATGCTCAGCTTTGACCTTAGAACATGTCAAACATTCTCCTACGTGAAGGTATTTCGTATGCTCGAGAGACATATTAAATTAATGTGGCTAACATGTTATGATCCAAGTCGGGTCATACCCAATAACAAGCTTACCGACACCTTATATGTATTTGATCTTAACGATTGGTTCGTTAAATAAATACGCGACGCTTGAAATTTAGAAAATCGGTTTTCTAAAATATGATTACTTGAGATAAATTATTTGGATAATTTATAAATATAATTGTTTAAAGGTTTAAATGATTAAGTTGTGTTATATTTTATAAAAGGTTATAAAATGTAGAAGTAACAAAAATATATATATACATGGGTTTATATAAATGTATTGTTTTATAAAACAACTTGAATATTGTAATACCCATGATATGTGCAGAATTTTGGACTCCAAGAAAGAGCTCCCATGCTTGTTTTACTACTTCCTATATACACAACTTCATATGTGCATGTCTCACACTTGAACCAAGTTTTTGACTCATTTTCTCTCAAGTAAAAACTAGTCATTTCAAGCTTGCAAAACAGAAAAATTCTGCTCAAAAATAGCAGCAGGCCGTGGCCTTTTTTGGGTGCTCAAGGGAGTTTTAATTTTTCTTACAAGCTCATATTTAGTGTCATTCAAATCCTAACTAATTACAAAGGTGTTGGGATCATTGCTTGTGGGTATTACACACTTGAGGCTTCAAGTTAGAAGCTCTACTTTCCTTCATCTTCATCATCATCTTGCAACCTTGAAAACAACCCTCAACTAGCTTGAGGAGGTATAATCTTACTTCCTTTAATGTTATATGTAAGCATATATTCAAGACTTGATATTACATGGAATTTAACTAAAAGGCTAAACTTATAAACATGAACTTATCATTTTGCTTCCGCTTGCTTTAACACTACTACAAATTGGTTTTTGTAATCATGTTAACTTTAAGAACATGTTTTATGAACTTGTTGAATTCCATCAATGGTATCTAGAGCCGAGGTCTATGGATTATGCTTCGTATGTTGTCTTTAAACCCACTAAATTTGCATTCTAAGTACATGCATGAATATGGAATGCAAAAATTTTCGGGTTTGGGAGGGTTGGTATAGTTGGCCGATTTTAGGAAGAGTTCCAAATGGGTTTGGAACTTGCAAATTGGTCAATTTTGTTGTATGTTTAAGTTCACAATCAATGCCTTGACCTTATGATGTATGCATGTGTGTTTGAATGGATATTTGCTTGGTTGATTTATTATTTTGATATGGTTGTAATATTCATTCAATTTGGTTTGTAAAATTAATTATTCATTTGGTATGTAATATTAATTTTGGTTATGTAATTTATTTTATATTTGGTATGTAAAATAGATTAGGTTGCATTTCATTTTCTAGACAAAATGTATTAGGATATATTTTGTAAAATGATGAAGATGATGAAGACTTGAAGAACACATGAAGAAGCATTTGGGTGCAAGATTAAGTGGGAGTTTTAAAATCTCCTACTTTGTGTTATTACCCTTACCCGGTGGCATTTTGTTTTCGGCTAAACAAAATGCTTACCAAAAATGGCTTGATTGTGAACATATTGTTTTGCATGCTTGGTTGTTATTGTATGATTGTGGATTGTATGTTTGTATGCTACAAGTTAAATCACACATGTAAACAACAAACAAAACTAAAATTTAATTGGTTAAATTAGACGCTATTAACAACATGCAAAACGATAATTTAAATGGTTAAATTGAAATGGTAAAAGGACATTAATAAACGGTTATTAAGAATATGATAAGGATCATACATATAAAATGGTTTATATCAAGTAATTGGTCTAATTACATAACATGAAAATGGATTTTCAAATAAACCATACACTAAATGCATGTTGGTGTATGGTGCAAAAGTTTTCTCAAACTAGAATTAATGAAAACTTAAAATCCCTTATTACAAGGCAAACAAGTTAAACGCCATCCTATTGTGTGACACTTAAAAGTACTAGGGAACTCATAATGGGATAAAGGTCACCTAACCGTTATGAGCAAACTAATATGATTAAGGTAAATTTCGCATGCTTGTGGGATAAAGGTCACCTAACCACATGTATGCTGAATTTACAAGTCTATACAAGTAGGACGACTTGATTTGGGAATCATGAACTTAGGGTCACCGAAGCATGAGGAACAAATGGGCGTTGATGGGATAAATATGCCATGCAAAAGGATTGCATGATCCCATACTCTAGAAGTTGCAAATGGATTGCAATTGTCATTTATTGACTACCTAGCTAAATCAAATTGCGGGATAAAGGTCACCTAACCGAAATTTGGTTTACCATTGGATTCTAGAATTTAATAGTTCAATTTGATTTAAAGGGTATTGAATGTTAAAATAAAATCGATACTTAAACGAACTTTGTTAATTTTGTAGATGGCCGCCAATAATAACAACAACATACCAAACGCACCACTTAACCTAAACAACCTATCATTAAGGTCTCTCTTAGAGAAAGACAAACTCAACCATACAAACTTTATGGATTGGTTCCGCAATCTTCGGATTGTCCTCAAACAAGAGGATAAAGCGTATGTACTTGAGGACCCCATTCCCGATCAACCGGATGAGGATGATGAGGAGGCAATGGCCTTTTACGATAAGTATTGCCGCGACTCCCTTCAAGTCTCATGCCTAATGCTTGGGACTATGATTCCCGAACTCCAAAAGGATTTCGAGCATCATAGTGCATACGACATGATAACGCAATTGAAGGAGATGTTCCTTCAACAAGCACGTGTCGAGCGTTTCGAGACCGTTCGGGCGCTACATGCTTGTCGTATGGACGATACCCAATCGGTTTCATCTTATGTACTTAAGATGAAAAGCCTTATCGATCGTGCTAACCGTCTTAACCTAAACATATCAAATGAGTTAGCCACCGATCTTATCCTTAACTCCCTATCAAAAAGGTTTGATCAATTTGTAATTAATTACAATATGAATGGGATGGATAAGAGCATAGGTGAGCTTCACGGTATGCTTAGAACGGCGGAAACTAGCATGGGTAAAAGGGCTTTACCCGTGTTAGCAATCGATCAAGGTGGGTCAAAAGGTAACACCTCTAAGCCAAAGGTGGCCAAGAGAAAAGGACCCGCCCATCAAGGCAAAGGGAAAGGGAAGATGGTTACCCCAACCATCAACAAGGCTAAGAAGCAAAAGGTAGCCGAGAAGGCAAACCCCAAAGAAGACCCATGTTTCGGTTGCGGTGAGATGGGTCATTGGAAACGAAACTGTCCGGTCTATCTTAAGGAGTTGAAGGACAAGAGGGATGCAGGGCAAACCTCAGGTAATATGTATATGGTATATATAGAGCTTAGTATTACTTCTTCTAATACATGGGTATTAGACACGGGATGTGGAACTCATATTTGCAATTCTTTGCAGGGGTTCAAAAGAAGTGATCATAAGGCGGGAACATCAAGTCTCTATATGGGCAATGGTGCAAAGGTGCATGTTAAAGCTCAAGGAGATTTTATTTTGAAGCTTCCAAGCGGATTGGAACTTATTTTAGAAAATGTTTTGTATGCTCCGGATTTGTGTAGAAACATTATTTCTATTTCTCGCTTAAAACAATGTGGTTACGTTGTTAATTTTATTGATGATGATATTCATGTTTCTAAAGATAATGTATTCTATTTCAAGGCTTCGCCTTCAAATGGAATTTATGAATTGGTTCATGATGACACATCATCGAGCTCTATATACCACACTAGCACCAAGAAACTCAAAAGGGATTTGAGTGATTCCTACTTATGGCATTGTCGCCTTGGTCACATAAACAAGAACCGAATGCATACACTTTAAAAGAATGGACTCTTGAAATCAAATGAGATGGACTCGTTTGATGTGTGTGAATCTTATTTACAAGGCAAAATGACTAAAGCACCTTTCAAAGGGACCTATGAAAGGGCTAAGGACTTATTGGGATTAATACATTCGGATGTATGTGGACCCTTTAAGCCCATAGCTAGGAATGGTGAAAGATACTTCGTTACTTTCATTGATGACTTTAGTCGTTTCGGATATGTCTACTTATTAAGACACAAGGACGAAACGTTTGAAGCATTCAAAGAATATCAAAACGAAGTACAAAATCAACTCAATAAGACAATTAAGGTACTTCGAACCGATAGAGGAGGTAAATACCTAAGCGATGCCTTCCAAGATCATCTTAGAAGTTGTGGGATTATCTCGCAACTTACTCCACCCGGGACACCACAGCTTAATGGTGTGTCCGAAAGGAGGAACCGAACCCTAATGGATATGGTTCGATCTATGATGGCTAGAAGCTCGTTACCTCTATCATTCTGGGGTTATTGTCTATGCTCAGCGGCTCGTATTTTAAATATGGCCCCAACCAAGAAAGTGGAACGAACACCTCATGAGATGTGGTTTGGAAAACCTCCATCTCTATCATACTTAAAGGTATGGGGATGTGAAGCTTACCCTAAGCGTTACGTCCCTAATAAGTTGAATGCTCGATCCACGAAGTGTATCTTCATAGGATATCCCAAGGATGATATGGGATACTATTTCTATGATCCTTCCGAGCAGAATGTATTTGTTGCTCGGAAGGCTGAATTCCTTGAAACTAAGTTCCTAATGGAAGGAAATAGTGAAAGGAAGATAGATCTTGAAGAGGTTCAAGATCAAGTAGATGATACACAATTGGTTGACACTAGCACTCAACATGGAAATGTTGAGAGTGATCAAATGAATGATCAAAATACACAAGACGTTCGCAGATCTGGTAGGATTAGTAATCCTCCTGAGAGATATGGGTTTCTCATGGATGGTTGCTATGTGGTTGATTTGGATGAACCAATAAACTACCAAGATGCTTTATCAAGGATTGATAAAGATAAATGGCAGGAAGCCATGAATGCTGAGATGCAATCCATGTATGACAACCAAGTTTGGGAACTTGTTGCGCAACCTCCTGGCTCTAGGCTAGTTGATTGTAAATGGCTGTTCAAAATGAAAACCGACATACATGGAAACTTGGATACATATAAAGCTAGACTTGTAGCAAAAGGTTTCACTTAAACTCAAGGGGTTGACTATGATGAAACTTTTTTGCCTGTGGCAATGCTAAAGTCTATTAGGATATTACTTGCCATTGCTGCTCATTATGACTATGAAATATGGCAAATGGATGTCAAAACCGCTTTCCTAAATGGATATCTTGAGGAAGATGTTTATATGGTACAGCCCGAAGGTTTTGTTGATCCGAAAAATCCTAAAAAGGTATGCAAGTTAAAGAAATCAATCTACGGATTGAAACAAGCATCTAGAATGTGGAATCATCGTTTTAGTGAAGAGGCAAAGAAATTTGGCTTCATTAAAAATGGTGATGAAGCTTGTGTATACAAGAAGGCTAGTGGGAGCTCTATAATGTTCCTTGTGCTATATGTGGATGATATATTATTGTTTGGGAATGATATAACCACAATGCAAGAGGTCAAAACTTGGCTAAAAGGTTGCTTCTCCATTAAGGATCTTGGAGAAGCACAATACATATTGGGGATTGGGATCTATAGGAATAGATCCAAGAGATTGATAGGTTTAAGTCAAAGTACATACATTGACAAAATCTTGAAAAGGTTCAAGATGGAAAACTCTAAGAAAGGTTTGGTACCTATTCAAAGAGGAACCATTCTCAGTTCATCTCAGTGTCCTACCACGAAAGATGAACAAGAGAGAATGAAGAAAGTCCCATACGCATCTGCTATTGGGTCTATCATGTATGCAATGATATGTACTAGACCGGATGTGTCATGCGCTCTAAGCTTGACAAGTAGATACCAGAATAACCCAGGAAACAGTCATTGGATTGCTGTTAAAAGTATATTGAAATACCTTAGGAGGACTAAGGATATGTTTCTAATATATGGGTCTGGTGAGGAGGAACTCGCTGTAAAAGGTTACGTGGACGCGAGTTTCCAAACTGATCGAGATGACTCTCGATCACAATCCGGTTATGTCTTCATGTTAAATGGTGGTGCGGTCTCTTGGAAGAGTTCGAAACAGGAGGTTGTTGCGTTATCCACTACAGAGTCAGAGTACATTGCCGCCTCACTGGCATCTCAGGAAGCTGCATGGATGAAGAAATTCATAGACGACTTAGGAGTGGTCCCTTTCATTCAGGACCCTCTTGAGATCTTTTGTGACAACGAGGGTGCGATTGCTCAAATCAAGGAACCTCGTGCTCATCAAAAGACTCGTCACATTGAGCGGAGATTCAACTACATCAGGGATGAGGTTGAAAAGGGAAAGATATGTATTCACAAAGTTCACACAGATCAAAATGTTGCAGATCCACTAACGAAGCTTTTACATGGGCCAAAACATGAAGGACATGTTTGTGCATTGGGGCTTCGATATTCTAGTGATTGGAAATGATCTATTTTATGTATTGTAACGGAACGAATTAGTTCAAACTCATTAATATAATTATGGTATTAATTTAATTATGAGTCATGTTCCAATTTTGCATATTTTATCCATGAATAAACTATTATTCTAAATTCCGTAGTCGATCACATTTGTGGGAACAAGTGTGAGGTTTAGACTATTATGAACTCGGATTGGTATACATTCAGGTTGAATGTGGGGCAAGGTTGCAACCAAGGTTCATAGATATTTGTGGGATACAAATATTGGAAGACCCGCTCTCAAGAATTACTGTATAGAGCCTTTGTGGTTGATCACATGTAATTTTGAGTAAAGGAGAATATCATTGTATCCTCTGACCTGAGATACATATTGGGTTCGGATATTCACCAAATATTGTGCCTTGATTCTTTCCTTTGCTATTCTGAAATATGGTAGTACATAAGGGAGAACTCAGGTATAATGTAAAGTGTATATCTTGAACGTATGTAGTCAAGATGGAATTTGTCCCTCTTATTCGTTGAGAGTCAGATGTCTAAGGCCTGGTAAAGTTAAATCTATAAGAGAGTGATCACTCTGTATCTCTTGGATTTAACATGACATCTAGGACGAAAGGATATAATGAAAAGATTCACCTATTCATATTCGAGATGGGAACTCGAAAGGGATGATGTTATTGAATGGCACATAGTCATAACATATTGGGGGTGATGGACGGTCGTTAGGTGGTATCCGTCACTTGCATTAATTTCTTATGTTTCTCGTGCAAGTGGGAGATTGAAGGTATTTCGTATGCTCGAGAGACATATTAAATTAATGTGGCTAACATGTTATGATCCAAGTCGGGTCATACCCAATAACAAGCTTACCGACACCTTATATGTATTTGATCTTAACGATTGGTTCGTTAAATAAATACGCGACACTTGAAATTTAGAAAATCGGTTTTCTAAAATATGATTACTTGAGATAAATTATTTGGATAATTTATAAATATAATTGTTTAAAGGTTTAAATGATTAAGTTGTGTTATATTTTATAAAAGGTTATAAAATGTAGAAGTAACAAAAATATATATATACATGGGTTTATATAAATGTATTGTTTTATAAAACAACTTGAATATTGTAATACCCATGATATGTGCAGAATTTTGGACTCCAAGAAAGAGCTCCCATGCTTGTTTTACTACTTCCTTTATACACAACTTCATATGTGCATGTCTCACACTTGAACCAAGTTTTTGACTCACTTTCTCTCAAGTAAAAACTAGTCATTTCAAGCTTGCAAAACAGAAAAATTCTGCTAAAAAATAGCAGCAGGCCGTGGCCTTTTTTGGGTGCTCAAGGGAGTTTTAATTTTTCTTACAAGCTCATATTTAGTGTCATTCAAATCCTAACTAATTACAAAGGTGTTGGGATCATTGCTTGTGGGTATTACACACTTGAGGCTTCAAGTTAGAAGCTTTACTTTCCTTCATCTTCATCATCATCTTGCAACCTTGAAAACAACCCTCAACTAGCTTGAGGAGGTATAATCTTACTTCCTTTAATGTTATATGTAAGCATATATTCAAGACTTGATATTACATGGAATTTAACTAAAAGGCTAAACTTATAAACATGAACTTATCATTTTGCTTCCGCTTGCTTTAACACTACTACAAATTGGTTTTTGTAATCATGTTAACTTTAAGAACATGTTTTATGAACTTGTTGAATTCCATCACTACGTATTTAGCAACATCGGCTTTCATACCCGGCCACCAAAAATGTTTCTTGAGATCCTTGTACATCTTCCCCGTTCCAGGATGTATTGAGTATCTGGTTTTATGAGCTTCTCTAAGTACCATTTCTCTCATATCTCCAAATTTTGGTACCCAAATCCTTTCAGCCCTATACCGGATTCCGTCTTTCCGAATATTAAGATGCTGCTCTGATCCTTTGGGTATTTCATCCTTTAAATTTCCTTCTTTTAAAACTCCTTGTTGCGCCTCCTTTATTTGAGTAGTAAGGTTATTATGAATCATTATATTCATAGATTTTACTCGAATGGGTTCTCTGTCCTTCCTGCTCAAGGCATCAGCTACCACATTTGCCTTCCCCGGGTGGTAACGAATCTCAAAGTCGTAATCATTCAACAATTCAATCCACCTACGCTGCCTCATATTCAGTTGTTTCTGATTAAATATGTGTTGAAGACTTTTGTGGTCGGTATATATAATACTTTTGACCCCATATAAGTAGTGCCTCCAAGTCTTTAATGCAAAAACAACCGCGCCTAATTCCAAATCATGCGTCGTATAATTTTGCTCGTGAATCTTCAATTGTCTAGACGCATAAGCAATCACCTTCGTTCGTTGCATTAATACACAACCGAGACCTTGCTTTGATGCGTCACAATAAATCACAAAATCATCATTCCCTTCAGGCAATGACAATATAGGTGCCGTAGTTAGCTTTTTCTTCAATAACTGAAACGCTTTCTCTTGTTCATCCTTCCATTCAAATTTCTTCCCTTTATGCGTTAATGCAGTCAAGGGTTTTTCTATTCTGGAAAAGTCTTGGATGAACCTTCTGTAGTAACCAGCTAGTCCTAAAAACTGGCGTATGTGTTTCGGAGTTTTCGGGGTTTCCCACTTTTCAACAGTTTCTATCTTTGCCGGATCCACCTTAATACCTTCTTTGTTCACTATGTGACCGAGGAATTGAACTTCTTCCAACCAAAATGCAGACTTTGAAAACTTAGCGTACAATTCTTCCTTCCTCAATACTTCTAACACCTTTCTCAAATGTTCACCGTGTTCTTGGTCATTCTTTGAGTAAATAAGTATGTCATCAATGAAAACAATGACAAACTTGTCAAGGTATGGTCCACACACTCAGTTCATAAGGTCCATGAACACAGCTGGTGCATTAGTTAAACCAAACGGCATGACCATAAACTCGTAATGACCGTAACGTGTTCTGAAAGCAGTCTTTGGAATATCATCTTCTTTCACCCGCATTTGATGATACCCGGAACGTAAGTCAATCTTTGAATAAACAGACGAGCCTTGTAGTTGATCAAATAAGTCGTCGATTCTCGGTAGTGGGTAGCGGTTCTTGATGGTAAGTTTGTTCAACTCTCGGTAGTCGATACACAACCTGAATGTACCATCTTTCTTCTTGACAAACAAAATAGGAGCTCCCCACGGTGATGTGCTTGGTCGAATGAAACTACGCTCTAAAAGTTCTTGTAATTGGCTTTGCAGTTCTTTCATCTCGCTGGGTGCGAGTCTGTAAGGAGCACGAGCTATTGGTGCAGCTCCTGGTACAAGATCTATTTGAAATTCAACGGATCGATGTGGGGGTAATCCCGGTAATTCTTTCGGAAATACATCGGGAAATTCTTTTGCAATGGGAACATCATTGATGCTCTTTTCTTCAGTTTGTACTTTTTCGACGTGTACTAGAACATCATAGCAACCTTTTCTTATTAGTTTTTGTGCCTTCAAATTACTAATAAGATGTAGCTTCGTGTTGCCCTTTTCTCCGTACACCATTAAGGGTTTTCCTTTTTCTCGTATAATGTGAATTGCATTTTTGTAACAAACGATCTCTGCTTTCACTTCTTTCAACCAGTCCATACCGATTATCACATCAAAACTCCCTAACTCTACAGGTATCAAATAAATCTTAAATGTTTCACTAACCAGTTTAATTTCTCGATTCCGACATATATTATCTGCTGAAATTAATTTACCATTTGCTAATTCGAGTAAAAATTTACTATCCAAAGGCGTCAATGGACAACTTAATTTAGCACAAAAATCTCTACTCATATAGCTTCTATCCGCACCCGAATCAAATAAAACGTAAGCAGATTTATTGTCAATAAGAAACGTACCCGTAACAAGCTCCGGGTCTTCCTGTGCCTCTTTCGCATTAATATTGAAAACTCTTCCGCGGCCTTGTCCATTCGTGTTCTCCTGGTTCGGGCAATTTCTAATAATGTGGCCCGGTTTTCCACATTTATAACAAACTACATTGGCATAACTTGCTCCGACACTACTTCCTCCGCCATTACTCGTTCCGACACCATTTGTTCCTTTCGTTCTATTAACCCCTGGTCCATAGACCTCACACTTCGCCGCGCTATGACCGTTTCTTTTACACTTGTTGCAAAATTTGGTGCAGAACCCCGAGTGATACTTTTCACACCTTTGGCATAGCTGCTTCTGATTGTTGTTGTTATTGCAGTTATTATTGTTGTTGGGATGATTGTTGTAGTTGCTGTTGTTGTTGTTGTTGTTGTTGTTGGGCCGTTTGTTGTAGTTGCGATTGATGTTGCGATTGTTGGGATAATTGTTGCGATTATTGTTGTAATTGCTGTTGTTGTTGTATTGGTGATTCTTATCACCGTTTTCCTCCCACTTTCTTTTGACTTGCTTCACATTGGCCTCTTCAGCAGTCTGTTCTTTAATTCTTTCTTCAATCTGGTTCACTAGTTTCTGAGCCATTCTACATGCCTGTTGTATGGAGGCGGGCTCGTGTGAACTTATATCTTTTTGGATTCTTTCCGGTAATCCTTTCACAAACGCGTCGATCTTCTCTTCCTCATCTTCGAATGCTCCCGGACATAATAGGCACAATTCTGTGAATCGTCTTTCGTACGTGGTAATATCAAATCCTTGGGTTCGTAACCCTCTAAGTTCTGTCTTGAGCTTATTGACCTCGGTTCTGGGACGGTACTTCTCGTTCATCAAGTGCTTGAATGCTGACCACGGTAGTGCGTACGCATCGTCTTGTCCCACTTGCTCTAGATAGGTATTCCACCATGTTAACGCAGAACCTGTGAAGGTATGCGTAGCGTACTTCACTTTGTCCTCTTCAGTACACTTACTTATGGCAAACACCGATTCGACCTTCTCGGTTCACCGTTTCAATCCGATCGGTCCTTCGGTTCCATCAAATTCCAAAGGTTTGCAGGCAGTGAATTCTTTGTAGGTGCATCCTACACGATTTCCTGTACTGCTAGATCCAAGGTTATTGTTGGTATGTAGCGCATCCTGTACTACGGCTATGTTTGAAGCTAGAAAAGTACGGAATTCCTCTTCATTCATATTCACGGTGTGTCGAGTAGTCGGTGCCATTTCCTTCAAAATAGTCAAATGGAACAAGTTAATCATACAGAATATTAAGAGTAGTTAATAGTATTTCGTAGCATAATATGAACTCATTTATAAAAGCTTTTTCTTCATATTAGCGTTTTATAAGTTTAAATTCGGGTAGTACCTACCCGTTAAGTTCATACTTAGTAGCTAATATACAATTCAACTACTACAATTCTATATGAAAAACTGATTATAATAATATTTCGCGTTCAAACTTTTATACAATATTTTACAAACTTACAATACCGCTTATTTTACATAAAGCATGAAATATAGCACACAATAACTTTGATACAAGATAGTTGTGAAGATAATTCTAGCTAGTACACAAGTCGTTCAGCAAAGGCAATAAAGACACGTAATTCATACGTCCAGAAACAAGTCATGCATTCTGGTTTTACTAGGACTACTTCCCATCCTTGGTCTTGTGGAACATAACCGTTATGGCTGTTGATAAGACAGCGTGTTGTAACGTCGTCAAAGGGACGAGGGTTACGTAATGTCCAACAGTCCCGTAACAATCTAAAAACCTCATTTCTTACCCCAATTACCGACTCCGTCACTTGTGGGAACGTTTTTTTTAATAGTTGTAGGCCGATGTTCTTGTTCTCACTTTGGTGAGAAGCGAACATTACTAATCCGTAAGCATAACATGCTTCTTTATGTTGCATGTTAGCCGCTTTTTCTAAATCACGAAGTCCAATATTAGGATATATTGAGTCAAAATAATTTCTTAACCCATTGCGTAAAATAGCATTTGGGTTCCCCGCAATATATGCGTCAAAGTAAACACATCGTAACTTATGGATTTCCCAATGTGATATCCCCCATCTTTCGAACGAAAGCCTTTTATAAACCAAGGCATTCTTGGAAAGTTCTTCGAATGTCTTACAAACTGATCTCGCCTTAAATAGTTGTGCCGAAGAATTCTGACCGACTCTAGACAAGATTTCATCAATCATGTCTCCGGGTAGGTCTCTTAAAATATTGGGTTATCTATCCATTTTGTGTTTTTATACTGTAAAATAGACAAGAGTTAGATTCATAAAAAAAAATACTTATTAATACAAGCAATTTTTACATATATCATAAAGCATAAGCACACTATATTACATATATTACACCACACGAATACAACTATCTTATTCCGACTCGCTTGTTTCTTCTTCTTCGGTTTTGGTTCGTTTTGCCAAGTTTCTAGGGATATATGATGTTCCCCTAATACGAGCCTTCGTTTTCCACATTGGTTTAGAAAAACCTGGTGGTTTAGAGGTTCCCGAGTCATTGTTACAACTTAAGGACTTCGGGGGTTGACGATACATATAAAGTTCATCGGGGTTGGAATTAGATTTCTCTATTTTTATACCCTTTCCCTTATTATTTTCTTTTGCCTTTTTAAATTCAGTTGGGGTAATTTCTATAACATCATCGGAATTCTCGTCGGAATCCGATTCATCGGAGAATTGGTAATCCTCCCAATATTTTGCTTCCTTGGCGGAAACACCATTGACCATAATTAACCTTGGTCAGTTGGTTGAGGATTTTCTTTTACTTAACCGTTTTATTATTTCCCCCACCGGTTCTATTTCTCCATCCGGTTCCGATTCTTTATCCGGTTCCGATTCTTCTTTCGGTTTCGACTCTTCTTCCGGTTCCTCTTCGGGAACTTGTGAATCAGTCCACGAATCATTCCAATTTATATTTGACTCTTCATTATTATTAGGTGAGTCAATGGGACTTGTTCTAGAGGTAGACATCTATCACATAATATCAAACGCGTTAAGAGATTAATATATCACATAATATTCACATGTTAAAAATATATAGTTTTCAACAAAATTTGTTAAGCAATCATTTTTCAAGTAAACACGGTCGAAGTCCAGACTCACTAATGCATCCTAACAAACTCGATAAGACACACTAATGCAAAATTCTGGTTCTCTAAGACCAACGCTCGGATACCAACTGAAATGTCCCGTTCTTATTGATTAAAAACGTTCCATATTAATTGATTTCGTTGCGAGGTTTTGACCTCTATATGAGACGTTTTTCAAAGACTGCATTCATTTTTAAAACAAACCATAACCTTTATTTTATAAATGAAGGTTTAAAAAGCTTTACGTAGATTATCAAATAATGATAATCTAAAATATCCTGTTTACACACGACCATTACATAATGGTTTACAATACAAATATGTTACATCGAAATCAGTTTCTTGAATGCAGTTTTTACACAATATCATACAAACATAGACTCCAAATCTTGTCCTTATTTTAGTATGCAACAGCGGAAGCTCTTAATATTCACCTGAGAATAAACATGCTTTAAACGTCAACAAAATGGTTGGTGAGTTATAGGTTAAACCTATATATATCAAATCGTAACAATAGACCACAAGATATCATATTTCAATACACATCCCATACATAGAGATAAAAATCATTCATATGGTGAACACCTGGTAACCGACATTAACAAGATGCATATATAAGAATATCCCCATCATTCCGGGACACCCTTCGGATATGATATAAATTTCGAAGTACTAAAGCATCCGATACTTTGGATGGGGTTTGTTAGGCCCAATAGATCTATCTTTAGGATTCGCGTCAATTAGGGTGTCTGTTCCCTAATTCTTAGATTACCAGACTTAATAAAAAGGGGCATATTCGATTTTGATAATTCAACCATAGAATATAGTTTCACGTACTTGTGTCTATTTTGTAAATCATTTGTAAAACCTGCATGTATTCTCATCCCAAAAATATTAGATTTTAAAAGTGGGACTATAACTCACTTTCACAGATTTTTACTTCGTCGAGAAGTAAGACTTGGCCACTGGTTGATTCACGAACCTATAACAATATATACATATATATCAAAGTATGTTCAAAATATATTTACAACACTTTTAATATATTTTGATGTTTTAAGTTTATTAAGTCAGCTGTCCTCGTTAGTAACCTACAACTAGTTGTCCACAGTTAGATGTACAGAAATAAATCGATAAATATTATCTTGAATCAATCCACGACCCAGTGTATACGTATCTCAGTATTGATCACAACTCAAACTATATATATTTTGGAATCAACCTCAACCCTGTATAGCTAACTCCAACATTCACATATAGAGTGTCTATGGTTGTTCCGAAGTATATATAGATGTGTCGAAATGATAGGTCGAAACATTGTATACGTGTCTATGGTATCTCAAGATTACGTAATATACAATACAAGTTGATTAAGTTATGGTTGGAATAGATTTGTTACCAATTTTCACGTAGCTAAAATGAGAAAAATTATCCAATCTTGTTTTACCCATAACTTCTTCATTTTAAATCCATTTTGAGTGAATCAAATTGCTATGGTTTCATATTGAACTCTATTTTATGAATCCAAACAGAAAAAAGTATAGGTTTATAGTCAGAAAAATAAGTTACAAGTCGTTTTTGTAAAGGTAGTCATTTCAGTCGAAAGAACGACGTCTAGATGACCATTTTAGAAAACATACTTCCACTTTGAGTTTAACCATAATTTTTGGATATAGTTTCATGTTCATAATAAAAATAATTTTCTCAGAATAACAACTTTTAAATCAAAGTTTATCATAGTTTTTAATTAACTAACCCAAAACAGCCCGCGGTGTTACTACGACGGCGTAAATCCGGTTTTACGGTGTTTTTCGTGTTTCCAGGTTTTAAATCATTAAGTTAGCATATCATATAGATATAGAACATGTGTGTAGTTAATTTTAAAAGTCAAGTTAGAAGGATTAACTTTTGTTTGCGAACAAGTTTAGAATTAACTAAACTATGTTCTAGTGATTACGAGTTTAAACCTTCGAATAAGATAGTTTTATATATATGAATCGAATGATGTTATGAACATCATTACTACCTCAAGTTTAGTAGGTAAACCTACTGGAAGTGACAAGAAATGATCTAGCTTCAAAGGATCTTGGATGGCTTGAAAGTTCTTGAAGTAGGATCATGACACAAAAACAAGTTCAAGTAAGATTTTTACTCGAATTAAGATAGTTTATAGTTATAGAAATTGAATCAAAGTTTGAATATGAATATTACCTTGAATAAGAAAGATAACCTACTATATATAACAAAGGTTTCTTGATCTTAGATGATTACTTGGAATGGATTAGAAAGCTTGGAAGTAAATTAGTAAACTTGAAGGGATTTTTGAAGTGTTCTTGAAGTGTTCTTCCTATGATGATTATAGCTTGATTCTTGAAGTGATTTTTGATGAAGATGATGATTAACTACTGGAAAAATACGTTCATAATAGTGTGTGTGTGTTGAGAGAGAATTAGAAAGAGAATTGGAAGTGAAATGGAGTGAATGATGAGTGGTAATTGGTGAGTGGTGAGTGGGGTTAAAAGGAGTTCTAGTTAGTTGACTAGCTCATGGTAGAAGTTAAAATTGATTAGTCATACATGACATAATCAAGAGTGGAATCCCATGCTAGTTCCTATTGGTATATACCCATAGTAAGTACGTTTTGAAGCTGTGTATAATACGGGTAAGAATACGACTAGAATTCTTGATGAAAGAAAAGAATGGGAAAGTAACTGTAACCATTTTCGTTAAGTATGAGTGTTTTGATATATGTCTTGAAGTCTTCCAAAAGTATTTTAATACATCTAAATACACTACATGTATATACATTTTAACTGAGTCGTTAAGTCATCGTTACTCGTTACACGTAAGTGTTGTTTTGAAGCCTTTAAGTTAACGATCTCAATTAATGTTGTTAACCCATTGTTTATTATATCTAATGAGATGTTAAATTATTATATTATCATGATATTATGATATATTAAAATATCTTAATATGATATATATACATTTAAATGTCGTTACAACGATAATCGTTACATATATGTCTCGTTTCGAAATCCTTAAGTTAGTAGTCTTGTTTATATGTATATAACTCATTGTTAATATACTTATGGAGATACTTACTTATCATAATCTCATGTTAACCATATGTATATCCATATATATATCGTCATGTCATTTTTACAAGTTTTAACGTTCGTGAATCGCCGGTCAACTTGGGTGGTCAATTGTCTATATGAAACATATTTCAATTAATCAAGTCTTAACAAGTTTGATTGCTTAACATGTTGGAAACATTTAATCATGTAAATATCAATCTCAATTAATATATATAAACATGGAAAAGTTCGGGTCACTACAAATATATATACAAATGCTATAGGTTCGTGAATCCGAGGCAAACCCTGCATTGTTCAGTTTGTCTAATGTCCTCATATGTATTTTTACTACAAAATACATTAGGTGAGTTTCATTAATCTCTTTTTAAATGCTTTTGCAATATATATTTTTGGGACTGAGAATACATGCGCTTTTATAAATGTTTTACGGAATAGACAGAAGTAATCGAAACTACATTATATGGTTGAATGATCGAAACTGAATATGCCCCTTTTTATTAAGTCTGGTAATCTAAGAATTAGGGAACAGACACCCTAATTGACGCGAACTCTAAAGATAGATCTATCGGGCCCAACAAGCCCCATCCAAAGTACCGGATGCTTTAGTACTTTGAAATTTATATCATGTTCGAAGGAGGATCCCGGAATGATAGGGATATTCTTATATGTATATTGTGAATGTCGGCTACCAGGTGTTCAATCCATATGAATGATATTTTTGTCTCTATGCATGGGACGTATGTTTATGAGAAATGGAAATATGAAATCTTGTGGTCTATTAAAATGATGGAAACGATTGTTTATGTTAAACTAATGAACTCACCAACCTTTTGGTTGACACTTTAAAGCATGTTTATTCTCAGGTACGAAAGAAATCTTCCGCTGTGTATTTGCTCATTATAAGGACTTTACTTGAAGTCATTCATGGCATATTTCAAAAGACGTTGCATTCGAGTCGTCGGGTTTATCAAGATTATTATTAAGTCAATTATAGTTGAATATATTATGAAATGGTATGCATGTCATCAACTTTCATTGTAATGAAAGATTGTCTTTTCAAAAACGAATGCAATGTTTGTAAAATGTATCATATAGAGGTCAAGTACCTCGCGATGTAATCAACTGTTGTGAATCGTTTATAATCGATATGGACTTCATCCGGATGGATTAGGACGGGTCTCTACATACCGCACCTACACCACGTATGGCACTTGCTAACCATTGGTCTTGAAACGTATGTCAAGAACAAGTTCTAACTCATATCGTACACTGGTGATATCGGTCAAAAAGTCACATTTTTATCCCCAATATTAAGCCCTAAAACAATAAAGATTTAAACTTTGTCGGCAAAATTATCGCTTTTTCGGTTAATTTTGTAGATTAAGTAATTACGAAGGTGATGCAAAAAGAATCAAGTAAAACGGAGCTAAAACGAAGATTCTAGAGCAAAAACGGTGAAAAACAAGAAATCAAGTTACGATGCAGCAAATCAGCAAGCCAAACGGCTTGGCAAACGGCCTGCCAAACGGTTAGAGCAAACGGGCAGCTTAAATGGGTAAACCTGGCAAACGGGCCCTGCAAACGGATTGCCAAACGGCCTGCCAGCCGTTTACAGGCAAATTTCAAGTCTATTTAAAGGGCTTTCTCCATCCATTCAACACACACTCAATTTGTAATTCATTTCATATTTTCAAGCTTTTAGTTAGTTTTTAGTAGTAGTTAGCTTAGCTTTTATTTTTCGGAGGATATCCCAGCGAGTCCCTGTAATCTCGGGCAGAATTCTTCGACCTTTTCAAGTTTTTATCTGAAACGCTTGTCTTTTGTATTAAACATGTGTTCTTACTTTTTATGTTTAATAATGCGTTCCGATATTACCATGATAGCTTAATTAATATGTATGTTGCCATGATAGAAGTTTGGGTTAGCGTAATTATGTTAATTTAGTACGATTACTGTTATAATACTGAACTAGGAAGTCTGATAGATTTGTATGGTAGCATCTTAAGGATTGACCAACCTAGGTTGTGATTAGGACTTGTCCACCTATATGAAATTAGCTACTTCATAGGATTAAGACACCTGGTTATACTGTATCTGAAGATTTTATGAACTCGGTATGGCCGGAGTTCCAGAGAGGCATGAATGACCTAGTATGCCTATTGAATGTCCCGAAGAGACTTCTTAGGAGCTGTTAAGATCTATTTAGTGCCTTCACTATGTGACCCAAGCCTATTTTATGTTCTTGTCTGATTGTTGCCTTAGGTCTTAGTGATATCAACTGTTTAGGTATTCATTAGGTTTCTATCTACTTTACTATCAGTATATTAACTGTAATGCTGTATAATGTTTGAATTAGTATGATCTCATTAGTAAGATGGAATGGTTGTTAGTTTTCATTTAAGGTTTTGCTAACTTAAACCGACGGATTCCTTCCGTTTGTGAACAGTGTTCAATCAACACGGCACGTTGTTATTCAGTTAACTAAACTGATAACGAGGGTTAGGATTAGAGCTTAACTCACTAATAAACCTAATACTTTACTAAGGATAACCTCCGAGGTATAGCTACCCTTCAATTATATGACCAAGTGACATACTTCTCACTACTCAAAGAGAACTCCAAGAGTTCAGAGACAAGTAGATCTGTGTAATTGGCTCATCCAACCAGATCTACATCATTCCAAGCATAGTCTTAACATAAGCATAATTACCTTTCCCTAACCCAACACTGATTTCTTGGTCAATATTTCCCTGATCTGCATACTCTGGATATCCTTCAACTTTATTTACTTTTCTGCACTTAGGACTTTTAGCTAAAACCAACTACTATCTTTTATCCAGGTAATTTAACTAAAAGACAATTATCCACTTGATCTTCAATTCGTTAATCCATAAAAAAACACGACACTAGGTTAACTTACACCTTCTACACCTTAGAAAGTAAAAGTAAATTTAGGCCCCGCACAATATAAATAAATGAAGTCACTGTGTGCTACCAAACCGGAAATCCTGCGACCTAACGACACCGCACAAATAAAACCATCCATTAGTAGCATATCAACCGGTGAAGCGACCCGTCCTAATCTGTAAGGACGAATACAATAACATATGATTACATCGCGAGGTATTTGACCTCTATATGATACATTTTACAAACATTGCATTCATTTTTAAAAGACAACCTTTCATTACATTGAAAGTTGATAGGTATGCATACCATTTCATAATCTATCCAAACTATAGATGACTTAATCTGTTATTTACTTAATAATGATCTTTGTTAAACTCAACGACTTGAATGCAACGTCTTTTGAAATATGCCATGAATGACTCCAAGTAATATCTCTAAAATGAGCAAATGCACAGCGGAAGATTTCTTTAATACCTGAGAATAAACATGCTTTCAAGTGTCAACCAAACGGTTTGTGAGTTCATTATTTTATCGTAATCAATCATTTCCATAATTTTAATAGACCACAAGATTTCATTTTTCATAAACATCATTCTCACATCAGGCATTTCGTAAACTGCAAAGAGATAAAAATCATTCATATGGTGACCACCTGGTAACCGACCTTAACAAGATGCATATTGTAGTAACCCAAACTTTTCCATGTTTATATATATATATATATATATATATATATATATATATATATATATATATATATATATATATATATATATATATATATATATATATATATATATATATATATATATATATATATATATATTAAATGAAATTGTTATTTACATGATTAAATGTTTCCAACATGTTAAGCAATCAAACTTGTTAAGACTTGATTAATTGAAATAGGTTTCATATAGACAATTGACCACCCAAGTTGACCGGTGATTTACGAACGTTAAAACTTGTAAAAACTATACGATGACATATATATGGTTATATATATAATTAACATGATTTTATTATAAGTATGTATCTCATTAGGTATTTTAACAATGAGTTATATACATAAAAATGAGACTATTAATTTAAGAAACTCGAAAACGATATATATAACGATTATCGTTATAACAACGTCTTACTAGGTACATATGAATCATATTAAGATATTGATACACTTGGTTAATTATGGTAAATAATAAGTAAATATATTATTAAGTGTATTAACAATGAAATACATATGTAAAAATAAGACTACTAACTTAATGATTTCGAAACGAGACATATATGTAACGATTATCGTTGTAACGAAATTTAACTGTATATATATCATACTAAGATATATTATATATCATAATATCATGATAATATAACAATTTAACATCTCATTTGTTATAATAAATAATGGGTTAACAACATTCAACAAGATCGTTAACCTAAAGGTTTCAAAACAACATTTACATGTAATGACTAACGATGACTTAACGACTCAGTTAAAATGTATATACATGTAGTGTTTTAATATGTATTCATACACTTTTGAAAGACTTTAAGACACTTATCAAAATACTTCTACTTAACAAAAATGCTTACAATTACATCCTCGTTCAGTTTCATCAACAATTCTACTCGTATGCACCCGTATTCGTACTCGTACAATACACATCTTTTAGTGTATGTACTATTGGTATATACACTCCAATGATCAGCTCTTAGCAGCCCATGTGAGTCACCTAACACATGTGGGAACCATCATTTGGAAACTAGCATAAAATATCTCATAAAATTACAAAAATATGAGTAATCATTCATGACTTATTTACATGAAAACAAAATTACATATTCTTTATATCTAATCCATACACCAACGACCAAAAACACCTACAAACACTTTCATTCTTCAATTTTCTTCATCTAATTGATCTCTCTCAAGTTCTATCTTTAAGTTCTAAGTGTTCTTCATAAATTCCAAAAGTTCTAGTTTCATAAAATCAAGAATACTTCCAAGATTGCAAGTTTACTTCCAAGTTTTCTAAATCCATTCCAAGTAATCATCCAAGATCAAGAAACCTTTGTTACTTACAGTAGGTTATCTTTCTAATACAAGGTAATAATCATATTCAAACTTTAATTCAATTTCTATAACTATAACAATCTTATTTCGAGTGGAAATCTTACTTGAAATTGTTTTCGTGTCATAATTCTGCTTCAAGAACTTTCAAGCCATCCAAGGATCCTTTGAAGCTAGATCTATTTTTCTCATTTCCAGTAGGTTTATCCAAGGAACTTGAGGTAGTAATGATGTTCATAACATCATTCGATTCATACATATAAAGCTATCTTATTCGAAGGTTTAAACTTGTAATCACTAGAACATAGTTTAGTTAATTCTAAACTTGTTCGCAAATAAAAGTTAATCCTTCTAACTTGACTTTTAAAATCAACTAAACACATGTTATATATCTATATGATATGCTAACTTAATGATTTAAAACCTGAAAACACGAAAAACACCGTAAAACCGGATTTACGCCGTCGTAGTAACACCGCGGGCTGTTTTGGGTTAGTTAATTAAAAACTATGATAAAATTTGATTTAAAAGTTGTTATTCTGGGAAAATGATTTTTATTATGAACATGAAACTATACCCAAAAATTATGGTTAAACTCAAAGTGGAAGTATGTTTTCTAAAATGGTCATCTAGACGTCGTTCTTTCGACTGAAATGACTACCTTTACAAAAACGACTTGTAACTTATTTTTCTAACTATAAACCTATACTTTTTCTGTTTAGATTCATAAAATAGAGTTTAATATGAAACCATAGCAATTTGATTCACTCAAAACGGATTTAAAATGAAGAATTTATGGGTAAAACAAGATTGGATAATTTTTCTCATTTTAGCTACGTGAAAATTGGTAACAAATCTATTCCAACCATAACTTAATCAACTTGTATTATATATTATGTAATCTTGAGATACCATAGACACGTATACAATGTTTCGACCTATCATGTCGACACATCTATATATATTTCGGAACAACCATAGACACTCTATATGTGAATGTTGGAGTTAGCTATACAGGGTTGAGGTTGATTCCAAAATATATATAGTTTGAATTGTGATCAATACTTAGATACGTATACACTGGGTCGTGGATTGATTCAAGATAATATTTATCAATTTATTTCTGTACATCTAACTGTGGACAACTAGTTGTAGGTTACTAACGAGGACAGCTGACTTAATAAACTTAAAACATCAAAATATATTAAAAGTGTTGTAAATATATTTTGAACATACTTTGATATATATGTATATATAGTTATAGGTTCGTGAATCAACCAGTGGCCAAGTCTTACTTCTCGACAAAGTAAAAATCTGTGAAAGTGAGTTATAGTCCCACTTTTAAAATCTAATATTTTTGGGATGAGAATACATGCAGGTTTTATAAATGATTTACAAAATAGACACAAGTACGTGAAACTACATTCTATGGTTGAATTATCGAAATCGAATATGCCCCTTTTTATTAAGTCTGGTAATCTAAGAATTAGGGAACAGACACCCTAATTGACGCGAATCCTAAAGATAGATCTATTGGGCCTAACAAACCCCATCCAAAGTACCGGATGCTTTAGTACTTCGAAATTTATATCATATCCGAAGGGTGTTCCGGAATGATGGGGATATTCTTATATATATGCATCTTGTTAATGGTAGTTACCAGGTGTTCACCATATGAATGATTTTTATCTCTATGTATGGGATGTGTATTAAAATATGAAATCTTGTGGTCTATTGTTACGATTTGATATATATAGGTTAAACCTATAACTCACCAACATTTTGTTGACGTTTAAAGCATGTTTATTCTCAGGTGAATACTAAGAGCTTCCGCTGTTGCATACTAAAATAAGGACAAGATTTGGAGTCCATGTTTGTATGATATTGTGTAAAAACTGCATTCAAGAAACTGATTTCGATGTAACATATTTGTATTGTAAACCATTATGTAATGGTCGTGTGTAAACATGATATTTTAGATTATCATTATTTGATAATCTACGTAAAGCTTTTTAAACCTTTATTTATGAAATAAAGGTTATGGTTTGTTTTAAAAATGAATGCAGTCTTTGAAAAACGTCTCATATAGAGGTCAAAACCTCGCAACGAAATCAATTAATATGGAACGTTTTTAATCAATAAGAACGGGACATTTCAGTTGGTATCCGAGCGTTGGTATTAGAGAACCAGAATTTTGCATTAGTGTGTCTTATCGAGTTTGTTAGGATGCATTAGTGAGTCTGGACTTCGACCGTGTTTACTTGAAAAATGATTGCTTAACAAATTTTGTTGGAAACTATATATTTTTAACATGTGAATATTATGTGATATATTAATCTCTTAACGCGTTTGATATTATGTGATAGATGTCTATCTCTAGAACAAGTTCCATTGACTCACCTAATAATAATGAAGAGTCAAATGTAAATTGGAATGATTCGTGGACTGATTCACAAGTTCCCGAAGAGGAACCGAAAGAACAGTCGGAACCGGAAGAAGAATCAGAACCGGAAGAGGAGGAACCGGAGGAGAAAATAGAACCGGTGGGGGAAATAATAAAACGGTTAAGTAAAAGAAAATCCTCAACCAACCGACCAAGGTTAATTATGGTCAATGGTGTTTCCGCCAAGGAAGCAAAATATTGGGAGGATTACCAATTCTCCGATGAATCGGATTCCGACGAGAATTCCGATGATATTATAGAAATTACCCCAATTGAATTTAAAAAGGCAAAAGAAAATAATAAGGGAAAGGGCATAAAAATAGAGAAATCTAATTCCAACCCCGATGAACTTTATATGTATCGTCAACCCCCGAAGCCCTTAAGTTGTAACAATGACCCGGGAACCTCTAAACCACCAGGTTTTTCTAAACCAATGTGGAAAACGACGGCTCGTATTAGGGGAATATCATATATCCCTAGAAACTTGGCAAAACGAACCAAAACCGAAGAAGAAGAAACGAGCGAGTCGGAATAAGATAGTTGTATTCGTGTGGTGTAATATATGTAATATAGTGTGCTTATGCTTTATGATATATGTAAAAATTGCTTGTATTAATAAGTAATTTTTTTTTATGAATCTAACTCTTGGCTATTTTACAGTTTAAAAACACAAAATGGATAGACAACCCAATATTTTAAGAGACCTACCCGGAGACATGATTGATGAAATCTTGTCTAGAGTCGGTCAGAATTCCTCGGCACAACTATTTAAGGCGAAATTAGTTTGTAAGACATTCGAAGAACGTTCCAAGAATGTCTTGGTTTATAAGAGACTTTCGTTTGAAAGATGGGGGATATCACATTGGGAAACCCATAAGTTACGATGTATTTACTTTGACGCATATATTGCGGGGAACCCAAATGCTATTTTACGCAACGGGTTAAGAAATTATTTTGACTCAATGTATCCGAATATAGGACTTCATGATTTAGAAAAAGCGGCTAACATGCAACATAAAGAAGCATGCTATGCTTACGGGTTAGTAATGTTCGCTTCTCACCAAAGTGAGAAAAAGAACATCGGGCTACAACTATTAAACAAAACGTTCCCACAAGTGACGGAGTCGGTAATTGGGGTAAGAAATGAGGTTTTTAGGTTATTACGAGACTGTTGGTCATTACGTAACCCTCGTCCCTTTGATGACGTTACAACACACTGTCTTATCAACGGCCATAACGGTTATGTTCCACAAGACCAAGGATGGGAAGTAGTCCTAGTTAAACCAGAATGCATGACTTGTTTCTGGACGTATGAATTACGTGTCTTTATTGCCTTTGCTGAACGACTTGTGTACTAGCTAGAATTATCTTCACAACTATCTTGTATCAAAGTTATTGTGTGATATATTTCATGCTTTATGTAAAATAAGCGGTATTGTAAGTTTGTAAAATATTGTATAAAAGTTTGAACGCGAAATATTATTATAATCAGTTTTTCATAGAGAATTGTAGTAGTTGAATTGTATATTAGCTACTAAGTATGAACTTAACTGGTAGGTACTACCCGAATTTAAACTTATAAAACGCTAATATGAAGAAAAAGCTTTTATAAATGAGTTCATATTATGCTACGAAATACTATTAACTACTCTTAATATTCTGTATGATTAACTTGTTTCATTTGACTATTTTGAAGGAAATGGCACCGACTACTCGACACACCGTGAATATGAATGAAGAGGAATTCCGTACTTTTCTAGCTTCAAACATAGCCGCAGTACAGGCTGCGCTACATACCAACAATAACCTTGGATCTAGCAGTACAGGAAATCGTGTAGGATGCACCTACAAAGAATTCACTGCCTGCAAACCTTTGGAATTTGATGGAACCGAAGGACCGATCGGATTGAAACGGTGGACCGAGAAGGTCGAATCGGTGTTTGCCATAAGTAAGTGTACTGAAGAGGACAAAGTGAAGTACGCTACGCATACCTTCACAGGTTCTGCGTTAACATGGTGGAATACCTATCTAGAGCAAGTGGGACAAGATGATGCGTACGCACTACCGTGGTCAGCATTCAAGCACTTGATGAACGAGAAGTACCGTCCCAGAACCGAGGTCAATAAGCTCAAGACAGAACTTAGAGGGTTACGAACCCAAGGATTTGATTTTACCACGTACGAAAGACGATTCACAGAATTGTGCCTATTGTGTCCGGGAGCGTTCGAAGATGAGGAAGAGAAGATCAACGCGTTTGTGAAAGGATTACCGAAAAGAATCCAAGAAGATATAAGTTCACACGAGCCCGCCTCCATACAATAGGCATGTAGAATGGCTCACAAACTAGTGAACCAGATTGAGGAAAGAATTAAAGAACAGACGACTGAAGAGGCCAATGTGAAGCAAGTCAAAAGAAAGTGGGAGGAAAATGGTGATAAGAATCACCAATACAACAACAACAGCAATTATAATAATAATCGCAACAATTATCCCAACAATCGCAACATCAATCGCAACTACAACAAACGGCCCAACAACAACAACAACAACAACAACAACAACAACAACAACAACAACAACAACAACAACAACAACAACAATAACAACAACAACAACAACAACAACAACTACAATAATCATCCCAACAACAATAATAACCGCAACAACAACAACAACAATCAGAAGCAGCTATGCCAAAGGTGTGAAAAGTATCACTCAGGGTTCTGCACCAAATTTTGCAACAAGTGTAAAAGAAATGGTCATAGCGCGGCGAAGTGTGAGGTCTACGGACCAGGGGTTAACAGAACGAAAGGAACAAATGGTGTCGGAACGAGTAATGGCAGAGCAAGTAGTGTCGGAGCAAGTCATGCCAATGTAGTTTGTTATAAATGTGGAAAACCGGGCCACATTATTAGAAATTGCCCGAACCAGGAGAACACGAATGGACAAGGCCGCAGAAGAGTTTTCAATATTAATGCGGAAGAGGCACAGGAAGACCCGGAGCTTGTTACCTGTACGTTTCTTATTGACAATAAATCTGCTTACGTTTTATTTGATTCGGGTGCGGATAGAAGCTATATGAGTAGAGATTTTTGTGCTAAATTAAGTTGTCCATTGACGCCGTTGGATAGTAAATTTTTACTCGAATTAGCAAACGGTAAATTAATTTCAGCAGATAATATATGCCGGAATCGAGAAATTAGACTGGGTAGCGAAATATTTAAGATTGATTTGATACCAGTAGAGTTAGGGAGTTTTGATGTAATAGTTGGCATGGACTGGCTGAAGAAGGTGAAAGCAGAGATCGTATGTTATAAAAATGCAATTCGCATTGTACGAGAAGAAGGAGAACCCTTAATGGTGTACGGAGAAAAGGGCAACATGAAGCTACATCTTATTAGTAATTTGAAGGCACAAAAGCTAATAAGAAAAGGTTGCTATGCTGTTCTAGCACACGTCGAGAAAGTACAAACTGAAGAAAAGAGCATCAATGATGTTCCCGTCGCAAAAGAATTTCCCATGTATTTCCGAAAGAATTACCGGGACTACCTCCACATCGATCTGTTGAATTTCAAATAGATCTTGTACCAGGAGCTGCACCAATAGCTCGTACTCCTTATAGACTCGCACCAAGCGAGATGAAAGAACTGCAAAGCCAACTGCAAGAACTATTAGAACGTGGTTTCATTCGACCAAGCACATCACCATGGGGAGCTCCTGTTTTGTTTGTCAAGAAGAAGGATGGTACATTTAGGTTATGTATTGACTACAGAGAGTTGAACAAACTTACCATCAAAAACCATTATCCACTGCCAAGAATTGACGACTTATTTGATCAACTACAAGGCTCGTCGGTTTATTCGAAGATCGATTTACGTTCTGGATATCATCAAATGCGAGTAAAGGAGGATGATATTCCAAAAACTGCTTTTAGGACGCATTATGGTCATTACGAGTTTATGGTTATGCCGTTTGGATTGACTAACGCACCAGCTGTGTTCATGAACCTTATGAACCGAGTGTGTGGGCCATATCTTGACAAGTTTGTCATTTTTTTCATCGATGACATACTTATTTACTCAAAGAATGATCAAGAGCACGAAGAACATTTGAGAAAAGTTCTAGAAGTATTGAGGAAAGAAAAACTGTACGCTAAATTTTCAAAGTGTGCATTTTGGTTGGAAGAAGTTCAATTCCTCGGTCACATAGTGAACAAAGAAGGTATCCAGATAGACCCGGCAAAGATCGAATGTAACGACCCAGATTTTTCCGATCGTTTTATACTTATGAGATTAATATTTACATAAAATAAACCTTACCAACATGATAAGCAATCCAAACTGTTGAGACTTATGTTTTTGAAAAGAGTTTCACACAACGTTTGACCGTCCAATTTGACCGATGATATCACGAACTATATAACACAAGATAATTATACGATTATGTATATGTACATATCTATACATATTTAACATGATTTAAGGATGGTTTAACATTTCATTGTGAACTAACAACAATGAGTTATAAGTATACTTTGAGACCACTAACTTAAGTTATCAAAACGATAACTATATGTAACATTCTTTGACATATATACTTACAATATATAATGTGTTGGTGATCTATGTCACCAATATGATTTAAGTGTAATGCGATTAATTTGTAACCAAAATAATCTTGATAAATATCGAACAAGTTTGGGGAAGTGTGGAGTGCACTTGTTTGAACTTATCTTGATTATGACGGGGGTTCGGGGGCAGTGCCCCCGATAAGCGGGGTCCAAGGGGTGGCAAACCCTGGCGGGGTCCAAGGGGCAGAGCCCCTAACATTGCTTTATTAAAAATGTCTTAAAATTTTATTTTGGCCCGGTTTGACCCAAAAATAAAAGTCCAGTTTTGAGCCTCTTTTACAGTTATAAACCCGTCCATATTTGAATTCTCGTTCCGATTCCTCAAAATTTCTACAAGTATATCTAGGGTATATGTAACCGTATCATACCCAGCTTCTATACGTATTTACTATTGGTATATACCAAAAATAAACTTCAATGATCAGCTACTAGACATGATGTTACATGTGACAACCAGCCATTTAACCTTATGTGTGACTTTTGTGCAAGAAAACAAACTAAATCTCCTATATATCCATCCCATAATCATGCTATTTTGCACACACACACATACAATTTCATTTCCAATTTTCTTTCAAGTTAATTCACTCCCTAATCTCTCTTCATTTACCTACTCAAGAACGTATCAATATAGTCATCCGATTTCAAGGAGATTACTTCCAATCTTTCAATCCCACTCCACCACTCTTTTGATTCCAAGATTTTTCTTACCTTTTCCAGTAGCTTTGTCCAAGTAACTTGAGGTAGTAACCTTATTCATAACCTTATTCGATTCATATTTATATAGCTATCTTATTTTGTGTTATAAAATTTTAACAACAAGAACATAGTTTGAGTGATTTCAAACTTGTTCGTAAACTAAATAGATCCTTCTAATTTATTTTTAAAAAAACATTTCAAGACCTGTAATATATCATATTATGACAAAATCGGATTAATCGTATCTTGGCTAATTAACATAATATTTAATATATATTTACTTATGATTTTATTTTATATATTTCAGGACCACCCGTAAACAACACGAGAAGATTAATCATAAGACCTCATGATTGTACGCAACACGTCATTTGACAACACGATACTTTATGTACGCAACACGTCATTTGACAACATGGTACCATGGGTCAAGATTAATTCTGATCAACACGAATACGATGGGGTCTTTATTTATTTTATTTAAACAACTAATTGTGGACCACTAACATCAGACTGCTAACTACGGACTAAGAAAATATTAAAAGTATATATATATATATATATATATATATATATATATATATATATATATATATATATATATATATATATATATATATATATATATATATAACGATTACTTGAAAATAAAATATGTTGATATATTATATATATGGTTAGGTTCGTGATATCTATCGGAGACCAAGTCGAGTTAAATACCTTCAAGACAAAAGTGAGTATATAGTCCCACTTTTAAACTCTAAATATTTCGGGATGAGAATACATGCATTTTATGATTTACGTTATGGACACAAGTGATTAAAAATATATATTCTACGTTGAGTTGTACCACTGGCATACTTCCCTGTAACTTGGTAACTACTATTTACATGAGGTATTGTAAACGCGAATCCTGTTGATAGATCTATCGGGCCTGACAACCCCAACCGGACTGGACGACCAGTATTCAACGGTTGCACAGTACTTCGTTTCGGTGACTACACTTGATACGGTGTAGTAAGATTTCATAATAAAGGGAATATGCTACGTTGATTAAATGTTAAGTATGGTTATCAAGTGCTCAACAACTTAGAATATTTTTATTAAAACGTTTATATATGAAATCTTGTGGTCTATATTCATAACGCTGCCGGCTTTAAACCTATATCTCACCAACTTTATGTTGACGTTTTAAGCATGTTTATTCTCAGGTGATAACTAAAAGCTTCCGCTGCAACATGTTGAATTTAAGCAAGATCTTGAGTATGCATATTTGTGTCAAAAATAAAACTGCATATCGGAGGATTTGTAATGTAAAATATGTTGGAGGTCGTATTGTTATTATCACATGTAAAGTTTGTAAGTCTAAGATTATCGCTAAACGATAATCATTATTAAGTTGTTTAAACCTTGTATTTGTAATAAAAGCTATGGTTTGTATTGTAAAAATGAATGCAGTTTTTGAAAAATGTCGCATATAGAGGTCAATACCTCGCGATGAAATCATATGTTATTGTATTCGTCCTTATGGTTAAGGTCGGGTTATGACATGTGGTATCAGAGCGTTGGTCTTAGAGAACCAGAGAATTTGCATTAGTGTGTCTTATCGAGTTTGTTAGGATGCATTAGTGAGTCTGGACTTTGACCGTGTTTGATTTCGAAAACTATTGCTTATCCTTGTTGGTTAAAAATTAATATGTAAATATTATGTGGTATTAACGTGCTAGTTGTTATGTGATAGATGTCTGGCTTAGAACTTATTATCACATTCAGCGACTCCGAACCAGACTCTTCAGATGGTGTTCCAGTCATTAATCTATCTGATGATGAAAACGATACCTTTGGGGAAGACTCACAAGTTCCGGATGAATCAATTGAAGAGGAACCGGAAAGTGATCCTGAGGAGGAAGAAATACAGGAAATTACGAAAGACAAGTTCGAACGAGGAAAGAAACGAAAGGCTACTGAAATGGAAAATCTAAATCCCGAGTCTAGAGAGGATGTTGTGGCACCAACTCCACCAGATACTTCCACACCTATTCCCGCTATTCCTATTAGTTCTATCCTGACATCCAGTTCTTCGGTTCCCCAGCCAAAACGCAGGGAGACAACCAGGATAACCTTTAAGCGATTTCTTTGAACACAAACGCTTTGGGTTAAATGATGCGCTGTTGTTTTAAACCATGGGATCATATAATGTTTTGTATAATATTACTAGTGTGGTTTGCTTAATGTTTGATGTAAGATAAGCATATGTAAAATAGTGAAGTGTGAAATGCAATAATTTTCCATGGTTAAGTATTATTTGGGTGGTAGTAATTGATTTTCGTACTAAGCTATTAAGTATGAACTTTAACGGGTAGGTACTACCCTAGATATAATTATAAAACGCTAATAAGAAGAAAAGGCTTTTATAATAATAACTGGTTCATATTATTAATAAGCTATGATGTACTGTAAATACACACTACATCTATAATATTCCATGTGAATAATTATTTTTTTTTTCATTCTTGTTGAAGATTATGGCGCGATTGAACCGAATGACGGAACAAGAAATCCAGGAACTCATCAATCAGCGAGTGAACGACAGAATGTTATGGGTCGAGGCTGCAAGAGGTGCTGCAGTTAACCCAAATCCTCGTGTGGGGTGCACTTACAAAACTCTTCAAGGTTGCAAGCCCTCATCATTCAGTGGAACAGAAGGACCGGTTGGTTTAACCCGGTGGATCGAAAAGATTGAGTCTGTGTTTAAAATCAGTGGTTGTATTGAGAAGGACATGACCAAGTATGCATCGTGCACCCTACAAGATAGTGCACTCACGTGGTGGAAAAACTATGTGAAGGCCGTAGGAGGAGATGTAGCTTATGATACTCCTTGGGAAGAATTCAAAACAATGCTAATCAACGAATATTGTCCAAGGAACGAGGTTAGGAAGTTGGAAGCTGAATTACGAAGCCTGAAAGCTGTTGGTACTGAACTCACCACCTACAATCAGCGATTCATGGAATTAGCTTTGCTATGTCCCGAATTGGTACCAACCGAAGAACGGAAGATTGAACTGTACAAAGACGGTTTGCCTAAAAAGGTCAAGGCAAATGTTACAGCATCCAAACCCAAGGCAATTCATGAAGCTATCACCATGGCGAACGAGTTGATGGACCAGATTATTCTGGATAAGAACACCGATGTCAAGACATCAGGAAACAAAAGAAAGTGGGAAGGTAATCATCAACAATCCAACAAGAAACAAGAAACCACGCAAGGTGCGGGTAGCGGTTCGAACTCAGGTTACAAGGGACGAAATCCTTTATGTAACAGATGCCACAAACATCACTCTGGTTTTGGTAATGTGGTGTGCAACAATTGTAATCGAAAAGGTCATCTTGCTGAAGATTGTAGGGTTCCCGCTACAAATACAAACGGTACCAAGACTCCTGCCACCAATGCAAATAGAACTGCCTTGGCCACTGTTACTTGTTATGGGTGTGGGAAACATGGTCATTATAAGAGTCAGTGCCCGAATCCAGAGAAGAATAACGGATCTGCACGTGGAAGAGCATTTGTTATTAATGCTAGGGAGGCGTATGAAGACCCGGAGCTTGTTACGGGTACGTATACCATTAATAACTTATCCGCATATATTATATTTGATACTGGTGCCGATAGAAGTTATGTGTGTAGAGACTTTCACGCTAAATTGAATTGTTCATCATTACCTCTAGATGCTAAGTACATGATTGAGTTAGCTAATGGTAAACTAATTAAAGCCGATAAAATTTGCCGTGATTGTAAAATAAATTTAGCCGGAGAAACATTTAAGATTGATTTGATACCCGTAGAATTAGGAAGTTTTGATGTAATAGTCGGCATGGACTGGATGTCCAAAATAGGAGCTGAAGTTGTGTGCGCCAAGAAGGCAATTCGCATTCCTCGTAAGGATAGAACGCCATTAATGATTTATGGAGAGAAGGGTAACTCAAAGCTAAAACTCATTAGTTGTTTGAAAGCTCAAAAGTGCTTGAAGAAAGGGTGCTATGCTATCCTAGCACATGTTAATAAAGTCAAAACGAAGGAAAAAGTAAAGAGCATCAACGACGTGCCTGTGGCAAGAGATTTTCCTGAAGTATTTCCGGAAGAGTTGCCGGGATTACCTCCATTTAGATCTGTAGAATTTCAAATAGATCTAGTACCAGGAGCTGCACCAGTGGCTCGTGCTCCATATAGACTTACACCATCTGAGATGAAAGAGTTACAAAGCCAGTTACAAGAATTACTGGACCGCGGTTTCATTCGACCGAGCACTTCACCGTGGGGAGCTCCGATTTTATTCGTCAAGAAGAAAGATGGATCTTTCCGAATGTGTATAGATTATCGTGAATTAAATAAGTTAACTATCAAGAATCGGTATCCACTACCGAGAATTGATGACTTATTTGATCAATTACAAGGATCATGTGTGTACTCGAAAATCGACTTAAGATCGGGCTATCATCAATTACGTGTCAAAGAAGAAGATATTCCGAAAACTGCTTTTCGGACACGCTACGGTCATTATGAATTTTTGGTCATGCCGTTTGGGTTGACTAATGCGCCAGCTGTATTCATGGACCTCATGAATCGAGTTTGTAGTCCGTATTTAGATAAGTTTGTTATCGTTTTCATTGACGATATTCTTATCTATTCCAAGAGTGAGCAAGAGCATGAGCAGCATTTAAGGTTGGTATTAGAATTGTTAAGAAAAGAACAGTTATACGCCAAATTTTCTAAGTGTGCATTTTGGTTGAAAGAAGTGCAATTTCTTGGCCACGTTGTTAGTAGCAAAGGAATTCAGGTTGATCCAGCTAAAATTGAGGCCATTAAAAAATGGGAGACTCCTAAGACACCAACGCAGATACGCCAATTTTTGGGTTTAGCCGGTTATTATAGAAGGTTTATTCAAGATTTTTCCCGAATAGCTAAACCATTGACAGCGTTAACACAAAAAGGGAAGAAGTACGAATGGACCGTTGAGCAGGAGAGTGCATTTTAATTACTCAAGAAGAAGTTGACCACGGCACCTATTTTATCGTTACCTGAAGGGAACGATGATTTTGAGATATATTGTGACGCTTCGCGACAAGGTTTTGGTTGCGTCCTTATGCAACGAAAGAAAGTTATTGCATACGCATCTCGACAATTGAAGATTCACGAGCGGAATTATACGACGCATGATATAGAATTGGGGGCAGTAGTGTTTGCATTGAAGATATGGAGACACTATTTATATGGAGTTAAATGCACTGTGTTTACTGATCATAAAAGCCTTCAACATATTTTCGATCAGAAACAGCTGAACATGAGGCAACGTAGGAGGGTCGAGCTGATAAACGACTATGATTGTGAGATTCGCTATCATCCCGGGAAAGCGAATGTAGTAGCCGACGCTCTAAGCAGAAAGGAACGGGAACCAATTCGAGTACGAGCAATGAACATAAAAATTCGCATGAATCTCAACTCACAAATCAAAGAGGCTCAACGAGAAGCTCTTACTAAAGAAAACATAGGAAATGAAATAATGAAGAAGTATGAGAAGCAACTCATTATGCGGGAAGACGGAATTCGATATTTTGCAAACCGTATTTGGGTACCGAAGTTGGCTGGATTAAGGAAGTTGATATTGAATGAGGCACATAAGACAAGATACTCTATACATCCTGGAGTTGGAAAGATGTATCAAGATCTTAAGACGCATTATTGGTGGCCTAATTTAAAGACAGATGTTGCAACATATGTTGGGGAATGTTTAACTTGTTCCAAAGTCAAAGCAGAACATCAGAAGCCGTCAGGGTTACTTCAACAACCAGAAATCCCAGAATGGAAATGGGATGGTATTACCATGGATTTCATCACAAAGTTACCTAAGACTGCCTGGGGTTATGACACCATTTGGGTAATAGTGGATCGTCTCTCCAAATCTGCACATTTCTTGCCTATAAAGGAAACGGATAGAATGGAGAAACTATTACGATTATACATAAAGGAAATTGTTTCAATGCATGGAATACCTATTTCCATTATATCCGATCGTGATAGATTTACATCAAAGTTTTGGCAATCACTACAGGAGGCCCTGGGAACCCGTTTGGATATGAGCACCGCATACCATCCGCAAACTGACGGGCAGAGTGAAAGAACAATTCAGACTCTTGAAGACATGCTCAGGGCATGTGTGATCGATTTTGGAAATGGATGGGATAAATATCTACCATTAGCAGAATTCTCGTATAATAATAGTTATCATGCGAGCATTAAAGCTGCACCATTCGAAGCACTGTATGGAAGGAAGTGTAGATCCCCTATCTGTTGGAATGAAGTAGGAGATCGACAATTAACTGGTCCCGAGATCATCCATGAAACTACTGAGAAGATAGTGCAAATCAAGGAGAGATTGAAAACAGCCCGTAGTCGCCAAAAGAGCTACGCCGATGTCCGAAGGAAACCATTAGAGTTTCAGATCGATGACATGGTTATGCTAAAGGTGTCACCTTGGAAAGGTGTAATACGTTTTGGAAAAAGGGGTAAACTGAACCCAAGGTATGTAGGCCCGTTCAAGATCATCGAACGTATCGGACCGGTAGCTTATCGACTCGAGTTACCACAACAACTCACCGGGGTACATAATTCATTTCACGTCTCAAACCTCAAGAAATGTCTTGCAAAGGAAGATCTCACCATTCCTCTTGAAGAAATCCAAGTCGATGAGAAACTACAATTCATAGAAGAACCAGTCGAAATCATGGACCGTGAAGTTAAACGGCTCAAGCAGAGCAACATACCAATCGTTAAGGTTCGTTGGAATGCTCGAAGGGGTCCCGAGTTTACTTGGGAACGAGAGGATCAGATGAAACAAAAGTATCCACATTTGTTTTCGGACAACGCAAAATAGGTACAACTTTAAAATTTCGGGACGAAATTTATTTAACGGGTAGGTACTGTAACGACCCGGATTTTTCCGATCGTTTTATACTTATGAGATTAATATTTACATAAAATAAATCTTACCAACATGATAAGCAATCCAAACTGTTGAGACTTATGTTTTTGAAAAGAGTTTCACACAACGTTTGACCGTCCAATTTGACCGATGATATCACGAACTATATAACACAAGATAATTATACGATTATATATATGTACATATCTATACATATTTAACATGATTTAAGGATGGTTTAACATTTCATTGTGAACTAACAACAATGAGTTATAAGTATACTTTGAGACCACTAACTTAAGTTATCAAAACGATAACTATATGTAACATTCTTTGACATATATACTTACAATATATAATGTGTTGGTGATCTATGTCACCAATATGATTTAAGTGTAATGCGATTAATTTGTAACCAAAATAATCTTGGTAAATATCGAACAAGTTTGGGGAAGTGTGGAGTGCACTTGTTTGAACTTATCTTGATTATGACGGGGGTTCGGGGGCAGCGCCCCCGATAAGCGGGGTCCAAGGGGTGGCAACCCCTGGCAGGGTCCAAGGGGCAGAGCCCCTAACGTTGCTTTATTAAAAATGTCTTAAAATTTTATTTTGGCCCGGTTTGACCCAAAAATAAAAGCCCAGTTTTGAGCCTCTTTTACAGTTATAAACCCGTCCATATTTGAATTCTCGTTCCGATTCCTCAAAATTTCTACAAGTATATCTAGGGTATATGTAACCGTATCATACCCAGCTTCTATACGTATTTACTATTGGTATATACCAACAATAAACTTCAATGATTAGCCACTAGACATGATGTTACATGTGGGAACCAGCCATTTAACCTTATGTGTGACTTTTGTGCAAGAAAACAAACTAAATCTCCTATATATCCATCCCATAATCATGCTATTTTGCACACACACACATACAATTTCATTTCCAATTTTCTTTCAAGTTAATTCACTCCCTAATCTCTCTTCATTTACCTACTCAAGAACGTATCAATATAGTCATCCAATTTCAAGGAGATTACTTCCAATCTTTCAATCCCACTCCACCACTCTTTTGATTCCAAGATTTTTCTTACCTTTTCCAGTAGCTTTGTCCAAGTAACTTGAGGTAGTAACCTTATTCATAACCTTATTCGATTCATATTTATATAGCTATCTTATTTTGTGTTATAAAATTTTAACAACAAGAACATAGTTTGAGTGATTTCAAACTTGTTCGCAAACTAAATAGATCCTTCTAATTTGATTTTTAAAAAAACATTTCAAGACCTGTAATATATCATATTATGACAAAATCGGATTAATCGTATCTTGGCTAATTAACATAATATTTAATATATATTTACTTATGATTTTATTTTATATATTTCAGGACCACCCGTAAACAACACGAGAAGATTAATCATAAGACCTCATGATTGTACGCAACACGTCATTTGACAACACGGTACTTTATGTACGCAACACGTCATTTGACAACATGGTACCATGGGTCAAGATTAATTCTGATCAACACGAATACGATGGGGTCTTTATTTATTTTATTTAAGCAACTAATTGTGGACCACTAACATCAGACTGCTAACTACGGACTAAGAAAATATTAAAAGTATTAAAAGTATATATATATATATATATATGTAACGATTACTTGAAAAGAAAATATGTTGATATATTATATATATGGTTAGGTTCGTGATATCTATCGGAGACCAAGTCGAGTTAAATACCTTCAAGACAAAAGTGAGTATATAGTCCCACTTTTAAACTCTAAATATTTCGGGATGAGAATACATGCATTTTATGATTTACGTTATGGACACAAGTGATTAAAAATATATATTCTACGTTGAGTTGTACCACTGGCATACTTCCCTGTAACTTGGTAACTACTATTTACGTGAGGTATTGTAAACGCGAATCCTGTTGATAGATCTATCGGGCCTGACAACCCCAACCGGACTGGACGACCAGTATTCAACGGTTGCACAGTACTTCGTTTCAGTGACTACACTTGGTACGGTGTAGTAAGATTTCATAACAAAGGGAATATGCGACGTTGATTAAATGTTAAGTATGGTTATCAAGTGCTCAACAACTTAGAATATTTTTATTAAAACGTTTATATATGAAATCTTGTGGTCTATATTCATAATGCTGCCGGCTTTAAACCTATATCTCACCAACTTTATGTTGACGTTTTAAGCATGTTTATTCTCAGGTGATAACTAAAAGCTTCCGCTGCAACATGTTGAATTTAAGCAAGATCTTGAGCATGCATATTTGTGTCAAAAATAAAACTGCATATCGGAAGATTTGTAATGTAAAATATGTTGGAGGTCGTATTGTTATTATCACATGTAAAGTTTGTAAGTCTAAGATTATCGCTAAACTATAATCATTATTAAGTTGTTTAAACCTTGTATTTGTAATAAAAGCTATGGTTTGTATTGTAAAAACGAATGCAGTTTTTGAAAAATGTCGCATATAGAGGTCAATACCTCGCGATGAAATCATATGTTATTGTATTCGTCCTTATGGTTAAGGTCGGGTTATGACATCGAAACCATAGAAAAGTGGGAAACCCCAAAAACTCCGAAGCATATACGTCAATTTTTAGGATTGGCTGGTTACTACAGAAGATTCATCCAAGATTTCTCCAAAATAGCAAAACCCTTGACTGCATTAACGCATAAAGGGAAGAAATTTGAATGGAAGGATGAACAAGAGAAGGCGTTTCAATTATTGAAGAAAAAGCTAACTACGGCACCTATATTGTCATTGCCTGAAGGGAATGATGATTTTGTGATTTATTGTGACGCATCAAAGCAAGGTCTTGGTTGTGTATTAATGCAACGGACGAAGGTGATTGCTTATGCGTCTAGACAATTGAAGATTCACGAGAAAAATTATACGACGCATGATTTGGAATTAGGCGCGGTTGTTTTTGCATTAACGACTTGGAGGCACTACTTATATGGGGTCAAAAGTATTATATATACCGACCACAAAAGTCTTCAACACATATTTAATCAGAAACAACTGAATATGAGGCAGCGTAGGTGGATTGAATTGTTGAATGATTACGACTTTGAGATTCGTTACCACCCGGGGAAGGCAAATGTGGTAGCTGACGCCTTGAGCAGAAAGGACAGAGAACCCATTCGAGTAAAATCTATGAATATAATGATTCACACCAACCTTACTACTCAAATAAAGGAGGCGCAACAAGGAGTTTTAAAAGAGGGAAATTTAAAGGATGAAATACCCAAAGGATCGGAGAAGCATCTTAATATTCGGGAAGACGGAACCTGGTATAGGGCTGAAAGAATTTGGGTACCAAAATTTGCAGATATGAGAGAAATGGTACTTAGAGAAGCTCATAAAACCAGATACTCAATACATCCTGGAACGGGGAAGATGTACAAGGATCTTAAGAAATATTTTTGGTGGCCAGGTATGAAAGCCGATATTGCTAAATATGTAGGAGAATGTTTGACGTGTTCTAAGGTCAAAGCTGAACATCAGAAACCATCAGGTCTACTACAACAACCTGAAATCCCGGAATGGAAATGGGAAAACATTACCATGGATTTCATTACTAAATTGCCAAGGACTGCAAGTGGTTATGATACTATTTGGGTAATAGTTGATCGTCTCACCAAGTCAGCACACTTCCTGCCAATAAGAGAAGATGACAAGATGGAGAAGTTAGCACGACTGTATTTGAAGGAAGTCGTCTCCAGACATGGAATACTAATCTCTATTATCTCTGATAGGGATGGCAGATTTATTTCAAGATTCTGGCAGACATTACAGCAAGCATTGGGAACTCGTCTAGACATGAGTACTGCCTATCATCCACAAACTGATGGGCAGAGCGAAAGGATGATACAAATGCTTAAAGACATGCTACGAGCTTGTGTTATTGATTTCGGAAACAGTTGGGATCGACAATTACCGTTAGCAGAATTTTCCTACAACAACAGCTACCATTCAAGCATTGAGATGACGCCGTTTGAAGCACTTTATGGTAGAAAGTGCAGGTCTCTGATTTGTTGGAGTGAAGTGGGGGATAGACAGATTACGGGTCCGGAGATAATACAAGAAACTACCGAGAAAATCATCCAAACTCAACAAAGATTGAAAACCGCCCAGAGTCGACAAAAGAGCTACGCGGACAGTAAAAGAAAAGATATAGAGTTTGAAATTGGAGAAATGGTCATGCTTAAGGTTTCACCTTGGAAAGGCGTTGTTCGATTTGGTAAAAGGGGGAAACTAAATCCAAGGTACATTGGACCATTCAAGATTATAGATCGTATCGGACCAGTAGCTTACCAACTGGAGCTACCTCAACAACTCGCGACTGTACATAACACTTTTCACGTCTCAAATTTGAAGTAATGTTTTGCTAAAGAAGATCTCACTATTCCGTTGGACGAAATCTAAATCAATGAAAAACTTCAATTCATTGAAGAACCCGTTGAAATAATGGATCGTGAGGTTAAGAGACTTAAACAAAACAAGATACCGATTGTTAAGGTTCGATGGAATGCTCGTAGAGGACCCGAGTTCACCTGGGAGCGTGAAGATCAGATGAAGAAGAAATACCCGCATTTATTTCCAGAAGATACGTCAACACCTCCAAATGCTTAAAATTTCGGGACGAAATTTATTTAACGGGTAGGTACTATAGTGACCCGAACTTTTCCATGTTTATATATATATTAAATGAAATTGTTATTTACATGATTAAGTGTTTCCAACATGTTAAGCAATCAAACTTGTTAAGACTTGATTAATTGAAATATGTTTCATATAGACAACTGACCACCCAAGTTGACCGGTGATTCACGAACGTTAAAACTTGTAAAAACTATACGATGACATATATATGGTTATATATATAGTTAACATGATTTTATTATAAGTATGTATCTCATTAGGTATTTTAACAATGAGTTATATACATAAAAATGAGACTATTAATTTAAGAAACTCGAAAACGATATATATAACGATTATCGTTATAACAACGTCTTACTAGGTACATATGAATCATATTAAGATATTGATACACTTGGTTAATTATGTTAAATGATAAGTAAATATATTATTAAGTGTATTAACAATGAAATACATATGTAAAAATAAGACTACTAACTTAATGATTTCGAAACGAGACATATATGTAACGATTATCATTGTAACGAAATTTAACTGTATATATATATCATACTAAGATATATTATATATCATAATATCATGATAATAAAACAATTTAACATCTCATTTGTTATAATAAATAATGGGTTACCAACATTCAACAAGATCGTTAACCTAAAGGTTTCAAAACAACATTTACATGTAACGACTAACGATGACTTAACGACTCAGTTAAAATGTATATACATGTAGTGTTTTAATATGTATTCATACACTTTTGAAAGACTTCAAGACACTTATCAAAATACTTCTACTTAACAAAAATGCTTACAATTACATCCTCGTTCAGTTTCATAAACAATTCTACTCGTATGCACCCGTATTCGTACTCGTACAATACACAGCTTTTAGATGTATGTACTATTGGTATATACAATCCAATGATCAGCTATTAGTAGCCCATTTGAGTCACCTAACACATATGGGAACCATCATTTGGCAACTAGCATAAAATATCTCATAAAATTACAAAAATATGAGTAATCATTCATGACTTATTTACATAAAAACAAAATTACATATCCTTTATATCTAATCCATACACCAATGACCAAAAACACCTAAAAACACTTTAATTCTTCAATTTTCTTCATCTAATTGATCTCTCTCAAGTTCTATCTTCAAGTTCTAAGTGTTCTTCATAAATTCCAAAAGTTCTAGTTTCATAAAATCAAGAATACTTCCAAGATTGCAAGTTTACTTCCAAGTTTTCTAAATCCATTCCAAGTAATCATCCAAGATCAAGAAACCTTTGTTACTTACAATAGGTTATCTTTCTAATATAAGGTAATAATCATATTCAAACTTTAATTCAATTTCTATAACTATAACAATCTTATTTCGAGTGGAAATCTTACTTGAAATTGTTTTCGTGTCATGATTCTGCTTCAAGAACTTTCAAGCCATCCAAGGATCCTTTGAAGCTAGATCTATTTTTATCATTTCCAGTAGGTTTATCCAAGGAACTTGAGGTAGTAATGATGTTTATAACATCATTCGATTCATACATATAAAGCTATCTTATTCGAAGGTTTAAACTTGTAATCACTAGAACATAGTTTAGTTAATTCTAAACTTGTTCGCAAATAAAAGTTTATCCTTCTAACTTGACTTTTAAAATCAACTAAACACATGTTCTATATCTATATGATATGCTAACTTAATGATTTAAAACCTGGAAACACGAAAAACACCGTAAAACCGGATTTACGCCGTCGTAGTAACACCGCGGGCTGTTTTGGGTTAGTTAATTAAAAACTATGATAAACTTTGATTAAAAAGTTGTTATTCTAGGAAAATAATTTTTATTATGAACATAAAACTATATCCAAAAATTATGGTTAAACTCAAAGTGGAAGTATGTTTTCTAAAATGGTCATCTAGACGTCGTTCTTTCGACTGAAATGACTACCTTGACAAAAACGACTTGTAACTTATTTTTCTGACTATAAACCTATACTTTTTCTGTTTAGATTCATAAAATAGAGTTCAATATGAAACCATAGCAATTTGATTCACTCAAAACGGATTTAAAATGAAGAAGTTATGGGTAAAACAAGATTGGATAATTTTTCTCATTTTAGCTACGTGAAAATTGGTAACAAATCTATTCCAACTATAACTTAATCAACTTGTATTGTATATTATGTAATCTTGAGATACCATAGACACGTATACAATGTTTCGACCTATCATGTCGACACATCTATATATATTTCGGAACAACCATAGACACTCTATATGTGAATGTTGGAGTTAGCTATATAGGGTTGAGGTTGATTCCAAAATATATATAGTTTGAGTTGTGATCAATACTGAGATACATATACACTGGGTCGTGGATTGATTCAAGATAATATTTATTGATTTATTTCTGTACATCTAACTGTGGACAACTAGTTGTAGGTTACTAACGAGGACAGCTGACTTAATAAACTTAAAACATCAAAATATATTAAAAGTGTTGTAAATATATTTTGAACATACTTTGATATATATGTATATATTGTTATAGGTTCGTGAATCAACCAGTGGCCAAGTCTTACTTCCAGACGAAGTAAAAATCTGTGAAAGTGAGTTATAGTCCCACTTTTAAAATCTAATATTTTTGGGATGAGAATACATGCAGGTTTTATAAATGATTTACAAAATAGACACAAGTACGTGAAACTACATTCTATGGTTGAATTATCGAAATCGAATATGCCCCTTTTTATTAAGTCTGGTAATCTAAGAATTAGGGAACAGACACCCTAATTGACGCGAATCCTAAAGATAGATCTATTGGGCCTAACAAACCCCATCCAAAGTACCAGATGCTTTAGTACTTCGAAATTTATATCATATCCGAAGGGTGTCCCGGAATGATGGGGATATTCTTATATATATGCATCTTGTTAATGTCGGTTACCAGGTGTTCATCATATGAATGATTTTTATCTCTATGTATGGGATGTGTATTGAAATATGAAATCTTGTGGTCTATTGTTACGATTTGATATATATAGGTTAAACCTACAACTCACCAACATTTTGTTGACGTTTAAAGCATGTTTATTCTCAGGTGAATACTAAGAGCTTCCGCTGTTGCATACTAAAATAAGGACAAGATTTGGAGTCCATGTTTGTATGATATTGTGTAAAAACTGCATTCAAGAAACTGATTTCGATGTAACATATTTGTATTGCAAACCATTATGTAATGGTCGTGTGTAAACAGGATATTTTAGATTATCATTATTTGATAATCTACGTAAAGCTTTTTAAACCTTTATTTATGAAATAAAGGTTATGGTTTGTTTTAAAAATGAATGCAGTCTTTGAAAAACGTCTCATATAGAGGTCAAAACCTCGCAACGAAATCAATTAATATGGAATGTTTTTAATCAATAAGAACGGGACATTTCACATATAGAATATCCCCATCATTCCGGGACAACCTTCGGACATGATAAATTCGAAGTACTAAAGCATTCGGTACTTTGGATGGGGCTCGTTGGGCCCGATAGATCTATCTTTAGGATTCGCGTCAATTAGGGTGTCTGTTCCCTAATTCTTAGTTTACCAGACTAAAAGAGGAATATTCCGTTTAATAATCCAGCCATAGAATGTAGTTTTTAGTACTTGTGTCTATTTCGTCAAACATTTATAAAAGCGCATGTATTCTCAGTCCCAAAAATATATATTGCAAAAGCATTTAAAAAGGAAGTAATGAAACTCACAAAACTGTATTTCGTAGCAATAATGCATATGACGGCACTTGAACAAGTGCAAGGTTGGCCTCGAATTCACGAACCTATATTATATATATATATATATATATATATATATATATATATATATATATATATATATATATATATATATATATATATATATATATATATATGTTGGTTAATATCTGTCTAACAATTTATGTCAAGTCGTAGTGTATCACAATGTGATGACCGAAAATTTTTGACTTATTTAAACCAATTTTCTATATGATTTAATATTTTCGTCATGATAAGCAATGCATTTTGACAAGTTTTATAACTTTTGTAATTGAGTTTTATATAACGGTTGACCACCCTGTTTGTCTAACGATACACGAACGTAATAACTTGTGATAATTATATATACGGAAACATGCGAATAATATTTATATACGAAATGATAAAAATTTACTATTGAATGATGCAATTTCAATTTAAAATTTTTACGTATATGAACGTTTTATTTTTATGATGTAAATTTTTTAATTTATAAGAAAAACGCAATTAAATCAAAGATGTACAAGCTGTAAAGCATAACGTACAACAATGTAACTTAAATAGTTGAATCAAAATTAATTCATTTACTATTCATATGAATAGTAAATGAAATGAAATTAATTAATTTACTATTCACATGAAAGCGACATGATAGAAATTATTAATTATAAGTTACATAACATACCCTGAAGTATTTAGAAAATACGACTTTTTAAAATTTTAAAATTCATTCGAACGTATATAGTAATTTACGTAGCAAGGAATGATTAGCAGACTAGTACATACACTCTACATCGAACGTATATAGTAATTTTATAAATAAATAGATTTTTTACAACTAGTTTTATAAAGCTTAACACCAAAATAAATATATGTATTCAAAGTGGAATTTTATTTATATTTTTACCCGTTAATTATTGATACGAAGTATAAAATACCAGTTCGTGAAAACACGGAGTCGAAAAATGACAAAAAGGGGGCGGCTATGAATTACGAACATTTGATTCTTTTGATTTCTATTATTATTATTCTTACATTATTATATTTATTATATAAAAAAATATTAAAATAAGATGTCGACATACATAGAAACAAATTCAAAGTAACTTTTGTTAGAATCATGGAAAAATTCATTTAACTTTTGTTGATTGTGGGTCATGATCGATGGATATATATGTATCCATTTTTTTCTGCAAACATAACACATTGATAGTGCTCCAAATGAACATATATTTAGTAGCAATATCGTTCCAATATGTAAAGTTTTTAAATGTAATTTCCTTATTTTTAGTTGTAATAGTTAAATAAATAAGTGCGAAGACGAAAGACGCAAATCGCTCGAAAATGAAGATTTAAAGACAAAAACGAAGATTTGAAAGACCAAAACGTCCAAAAAGCTCAAAAGTACAAGATACAGTCAAAAAGGTTCAAATTATTGATGAAGAACGTCTAAAAATGACAAGAGTACAAGTTACAAAACGCAAAGTACAAGATATTAAATTGTACGCAAGGACGTTCGAAAATCCGGAACCAGGACATGAACCAACTCTCAACGCTCGACGCAACGGTGTAAAAATTACGAGTCAACTATGCACAAGAATAAAATATAATATTTAAATAAATCATAATAAGAATAATATTAAATAATAAAAAGTTGTTAATTGAGCATAGTTCAGGGGTCGTAAATGAAAATTCAATTTATAATTTGGTTATAAAAGGAACGATTGTAACGATGAGGAGGAAAATTTTTTTGATCCGATCTTTTTTTTCTTCCATCAATTATCAATATCAATTATCAATATCTATATTCTATATCTCTATCATAATGTTAATGTAATAAGATATAACAATAATCTTAATTTTAAGTTTAAATTATGATAATAATAAGATTTATGATAGAGATCATTTGAGTGTGTAAGTCGAAATTCTGTCCGTGTAACGCTACGCTATTTTTAATCATTGTAAGTTATGTTCAACCTTTTTACATTAATGTCTCGTAGCTAAGTTATTATTATGCTTATTTAAAACGAAGTAATCATGATGTTGGGCTAATTACTAAAATTGGGTAATTGGGCTTTGTACCATAATTAAGGTTTGGGCAAAAGACCGACACTTGTGGAAATTGAACTATTGACTATTAATAGATGGGGGGTATTGTCTAATTGAGTGATAACTCATTGGAGTCTGTCGAACCTATCTTCAAATTAATTATCCTAATAATTAATAATGATTATGGTTGTCCTATTTAGTGATGTTCATATGGAATCTGTTATAATCATTTAATTAATCAATTGGGTTGGGTAATTGATTATTCATTCTGATCAAGTGGATGAATTAATATTCATAAACTAATTAAAACAGGGGTGGATTACATACAGTGATAACTGGTGTAATTGTTGACAGAAGTGATAACTGCGTCACAGTTTAAATCCTTAATCAGTTGGAATATTTGACTTCGGGTATAAGGGTAATTTGACGAGGATACTCGCACTTTATTTTTATGACCGATGGACTATTATGGACAAAAACCAGATAGACGTATCAAATAAACCAGGACAAAGGACAATTAACCCATGGTAATAAATTAAAATCAACACGTCAAACATCATGATTACGGAAGTTTAAATAAGCATAATTCTTTTATTATATTTCTCATCGTATCTTTATTTACTGTCATTTTATTACTCGCAATTTTATTTTCTGTCATTTTATTTATCGCAATTTATTTTACGCACTTTAATTTTTGTCATTTATTTTTACGCTTAAAATCGACAAACCGGTCATTAAACGGTAAAACCCCCATTTTATAATAATACTACTACTTATTTATATATATATTTTTACAAATAAACTTAATAATATAGCGTTAACTTCACCAGCTCCCTGTGGAACGAACCGGACTTACTAAAAACTACACTACTCTACGATTAGGTACACTGCCTATAGTGTTGTAGCAAGGTTTAGGTATATCCCATCCGTAAATTAATAAAACTTGTGTCATATTTTGTAGTATTTTGTATTAAAAATTCAATAGTATTTTATACCCCTCCGCTACCACATCAAGTTTTTGGCGCCGCTGCCGGGGAGCGCTAAAACGCTATATTTTTAATTATAATAATATTGAAATAAAATATAATAATATAATAATATTGAAATAGAATATAATAATATAAAAATATTTAAGAATCTTTACGTAAATTTTAAAAAAAAAAAGTCGTATTTATTAAATACTTCAGGGGTATATTATGTAACTTATAATTAATAATTGCTATCATGTCGCTTTCATGTGAATAGTAAATTAATTAATTTATTTTCATTTACTATTCATGAATAGTAAATGAATTAAAAAAAAAAGAGTTTTAAAAAAAAATTATAATTATAAAAAAATTATTAATTTGTAAAAAAAAAATCGTTTTTAAAAAAAAAAAAAAAAATCGTTTTTTTAAAAAAAAAAAAAAAAAAAAAAAAAAAAACGAAAAAAAAAAAAAAAAAAAAATCGTTTTTTTTTTAAAAAAAAAAAAAAAAATCGTTTTTTTTTAAAAAAAAAAAAAAAAAAAAAAAAACGAAAAAAAAAAAAATATAAAAAAGAAAAAAAAAAAAAAATATATGTATTTTTAAGACTTTGTTAAATAGTTAAGTTTTAAAAGTTTCTTTATTTTTATTTTAGTTTATAAAAATATAAGTTTTAATTTTAATATCTTTTATTTAATTAAAAAACAGAAAAATAGAAAAAAAAAAAAAAAAAAAAAAAAGAAAAACGCGTAAAAACAAAAGCTGTCAACTGAATTCCTGAACTCCGCGACTCGCGGAGTTTTCCTCTTTATTTGCCGCGACTCGCGGAGGCCTTCTGACACACGGACAAAAACCCTAATCACGGGTTATTTTTAATTATTATTATTATTAAAACCTAATTATTATTATTATTATTATTAGTTTTAAGTTTTATTTTTATTTATGTATTTAGTTTAAATAAGTTTTTATTAAATTGTAAAATTAATAGTTTTATTAAATAAATAATATAAAATAATATTTTTATAAAAATTGTACTTTTTACAACTTTTTGTATATTTTTATATTTTGTACCTTTTTAATCGTTGTAGCGTAACTTTTGTATTTTTAGCTCATATTTAATTTTAAACTTAGTTTTTGCTATAGTTATTTTTACTCCTAGATTTTTAGGCTTTGCCGTAGAATTCCTTAAGTGCTTTTTTTCTTTAGACTAAGATTTAGGTGCTTTAGAATTTTGCGACGCCTTTTTAAGTTTTAGTTTCTTTTTAAGTTATTTCCATTTGGGATTTAGTCTTTTCCTGTAAGCTTTAATATTTTTAGACCTTTTACTATGTATCAATTATCATTTCAATTAGTAATTTCAATTTGCGATTATAATTTTAAGTTAGTTGTAGTAATAAGGTTAAATTAGTTAAGTATTTTTAAGTTTTGATAAGTTTCTTTTATTTTTCCGTCACCTTTTATTTTTCAACCATCTTTTATTTTTCGACATTTTTCGACGCGCAATCTTTTTCTCTCTTATTTCTCGCCATTCTAGTTTTTAGGACTTAGAATTTTTTCTACTTCTTCTCTAAATTTCTTAAAATTACGAAAATTTATTTTAAGTGGTTAAATTGATAGACATCAAAATTTTCTGGTTCGTAGTAATAGTTGGATTTGTACGTGGACCGGGTTATTGGAGCCAAACAGTACTCAATTATATTGAGACCAAACGAATCCTGCCCCTCTGCTGCATCTTTTGGCTATTCGAAACGTGGGCAAAATCAGAAAAGTCTATTGGTTGGATAACTTATTATAATTTTTCTTTCCTTTTTAAAACTAATAGGATATTCAGTGAATGCACCGAGCAAGACGTTCACCACCTTTCATACGTTCACCACCTGTAACTCGATCAAGACATCTAGCAAATATTGTCGCCGTTGATTTTTCTTTAGAATCGTCATCTAGTCGAACAAGAACTCCAACTCAAATTTCCGATAATCCATCTTTTGAACCCGACTTCACAATTAAGAACCCGGAGCATATTCAAGGACAATTCCAAGATCTTGAACCACTAATTATTCCTCCTGAGCCACAAACCATTAAATCAGAATCCTCTAGTGATTCGTATTCAACAAATTCAATTATGGAAGTAACGGAACCTCTAAGTATGGAAGACCGAATGAGAGCTACACGCACGGGCCAAGGTCACGCCATTATTAAGCCAGAAGTTAATGCGCCAGATTATGAAATCAAAGGACAAATTCTACACATGGTAACTAACCAATGCCAATTCAGTGGTGCACCGAATGAAGATCCTAACGAACACCTTCGTACGTTTAAAAGAATTTGTACACTATTCAAAATCCGAGAAGTGGAAGATGAGCAGATCTATCTCATGTTGTTTCCCTGGACTTTAAAGGGAGAAGCCAAAGATTGGTTAGAATCGTTACCTGAAGGGGCGATTGACACATGGGATGTTTTAGTTGAAAAATTTCTTAAACGATTCTTTCCGGCATCCAAAGCCGTGAGACTTCAAGGAGAAATTGTTACGTTCGCGCAAAATCCAAATGAAACATTATATGAGGCGTGGACAAGATTCGGAAGGATGTTGAGAGGATGTCCTCAACACGGATTAGATACTTTTCAAATAGTACAAATCTTCTATAAAGGCGTAGACATCGCCACACGAAAAGACATCGACATAACCGCTGGTGGATCCATTATGAAGAAAACCGCAACTGAAGCTTACAAGATCATTGATAGCACAGCCTCCCACTCACATGAGTGGCATCAAGAAAAAGATATCTTTCGATCATCTAAAGTGGCTAGAGCCGATTCTAGCCATGACTTTGATTCCGTTTCCGCAAAAATAGATGCTTTCGAAAGACGAATGGAAAAAATGAATAAAGATATTCACGCAATACGAATCAGTTGTGAGCAATGCGGTGGACCACACTTATTGAAAGATTGTAATGTTGAACCAACGATGGAACAACGAGAGAATGTTTCTTATATGAACCAAAGGCCGGGAAATGATTATCAAAATAATTATCAACCGCCAAGGCCGAACTTCAATCGAAATCAATACATTCTTTACAATCCAAAAGGACCCGACAATAACTCGTACAACCAACAAGGTCCGAATAACCAACCAACTCAAAACAACACTTTCAATCAACAAAGACCTGGCTTGTATAAACCACCACAACAAACCGACGAGAAGAAGTCAAATCTGGAAGAAGTGGTATTTAAGCTAGTTGAATCTCAAACACAATTTATTGAAACTCAAACCCAAACAAATGAGAGGTTTGAGCAGTCATTTAGAACTCAACAAGCTTCCATTTTGAATCTTGAAAAACACGTAGGTACTCTTGCTAGCATGATGAGTGAGAGGGAACAAGGAAAGCTACCGAGTAATACTGAAGTAAATCCTCGGAATGAGAATGTTAATATGGTTTCAACGAATTCTGAAAAACCAGCATCAGAAGATGGGAAGGTTTTAGATGAGAGTAACAATGAAGAAGTTACACCACCACCACCACCCGAGTATGTAAAGCCAGTGGTGGCACCATACAAACCACCCATCCCGTTTCCAAGAAAAGGAGTTGAGTATGAGCAAGTGATAGGTAATAAAGATTGTGATACCTCTGGAAAGAAGAAGAAGAAAAAGAATAAGAAAGTGCAAGAAACAAAAACCGTAAAGATAAACCCGGTGAATACAGTTCCACCAAAACCTCCACCTAGAGTAGGTGATCCGGGTGAATTTATTGTTCCTTGTCTACTTAGTGATTGTGTCATGTATGATGCACTAGCAGATTTAGGTGCAAGTGTAAGTGTTATGCCTCTTTCCTTATATAAGAGATTAGGTGTAGGTAAGTTAAGTCCAACGAATATGAGTGTTCGACTCTTTGATCAAACCATTAAGCACCCAGTTGGAATTGCTGACAAACTACCCGTTCAAGTAGGCAATTTAACCTTTCTAGTCGAATTTATTGTCATTGACATAGAAGAGGACCCAAACATTCCTCTAATTTTAGGTCGGCCATTCTTAGCGTCCACCAAGGCGTTATTTGATGTAGGAAATGGAAGAATGACACTTAAAAGTGGTGACAAATCAATCACCTTTATGATTCGAAAGTCTAAATCTCCACCAACTAAAACCGTTGAACCAGTAAAAACGATTGGTAATAACCATGTTGTTTTACCAACTCCAACGGTAGTGCTTAGCAATAATAAAACGCCTAAGTGTGGGGAAAATGAAGTAAAACCTAATGATGACTTGATAATAAAGAACCCCGTTGTTGATACGAAATTAAATGACCCCGTTATTAACAGTTCAATGAAGAAACTTTTTAAACGGGTTATCGATGCTAGAAGTAAGGGGAACTTTAAGTTATGTAACCGGTTAGTATCCAATCTGTCGCCTAAAGAAAAGGCGAAACTAGTTGAATTTTGGGATATTACGGAAGAAGCCGGGCACTGGCTTAAAGAAAAAGTCACAGATAGGCAAGTTGATTATGGACCAAAAGAAATTGACGATGAAGTTAATCACAATTTCGACACCACAGCTACCTAAGTGTGGGGAGATTCAAATGTTCTAAGAAAATGTTATCTAGAGTTAGTTGTTCTGTTCTCGTGTAGTTCCGAGAATGGAATCCGATTGGTCTTTTCCGCTAGCAGACACTAAAGAACTAGTTTTCTCCCTCCATTCTGAATTTTTGTTTTGTAGGTTTTATATAAAATTAATATTTTTTTTTTTAAATTTAAGTTTTGTATGAATTTTAAAAACAAAATTTACTTTAATTCATTAAGTTGAAAAAAAAATGATTTCTAAAATTCTTCGTGAGTTGAAGACTAGGTCATTAAGCCGAAATTACTTTACCCGAGGGCGGGGCGACAAATTTTGTTATCATTATTTTTAATTTTATTGATTTAAAGTATGCCAAAAATATTATACTTTATAAATTTTTGAAATGTGGGGTTATAAACCAAACTTCAAAAATATATATATATATATATATATATATGTTTGTATTTTATCTTATGTACACAACAGGGTAAAACAGCGCACTTTCAAAGACTGTCATTAAGTTCAACAAAAAGCTACTAATTTTGATGACAAGGCGCAAAATATCAAATGTGATGTAAAATAATATGCTTACAAACTGGGTATTTTTAATCACTTTTCTACACTAATCACCCTCATGAATTTATAATTATAGTCTGATTTCATGCAAATGAGGGCATTGCATGATCTCAAGTGTGGGAAAGGGTTATAAATTCTCTCGAGTTTACACTTAGTTTATTTGCCAAATTTTGTGAAAATTTGAAAAATTTTCAACTAAATGAACTCAAAATCATGTTTATACATATTTATGAACGATGAAAACTAGGTGATAATACCGAAATTATCGTTACCTCGAAAAGGACATAAATTGAGAAATACCCTAAAACGCTTGAATTCATTTAAAATGAAATAGAAGAAAATAAAAAGGCAAAGAAAGAAACTAAGTGTGGGAAGAATGTACCAAGTTATTCAATTTAAAACATATATCACATATTTTTGTACAAGATTATTGCAGGTACTTTTGCTTTGGACGATACTAATCAGTTTTACCCGGTTTACTGTAATATATTTGAAAGAAAGATGGATCTACACGATGAATCAATTCCATCATTAAAAGGAAGTAAAGTCTTCCGAAAAAGATACGCGCTTCTTGATTTAGGTCAAGAAGTTGTCGTCCAGACCAGCTGTAGGTTGACGAAAAATCTAGAAAAGTCATCTCTAAAATCAGCAGGAAATCCACGGACCTCAGCATCAAACAGGGTCGCCAAGTGGTCAGATTTATCCTAACCATGAGAAGGATTTATCTTGTACAATGGGGAGGCACCGTGCAAATTAGCTTGATAAGACTAATGAATCAGATCCCCAGAAAGGATAATCTCCTTAAAGATTAAAAATCAGCTTTTAAGACTGATATTACTCAATCCTTGAGATTGAACTTAAAGATTGAGAATTCAAACTCATGGAATTCAATGATATCCAAACTCGAGCTTGAACGAGAAAATATTTTGATCAAAAATACAAACCGATTTGTTTTCTGAAAACCCATTTTCAATGCGTTCATTACCATTGAACGTAAAATCCTGAGAATTCATCAGAATTTATTAGGTCACCTGAACCAAATCGGGTGTCAACCGTAAGAACGGTGGTTGCATAGCATGGTCAGAGACAGGACCTTGTGCCAGACCGAAAAATCATAGGATGATCTTTACTATCGCTCCTACCAAGGATAGTTCTAGCATCCGACACGTTAAAAGACCATAATCATCTGCATGTCACGGGACATTGCCTTAACAGTTTCTTGTTCATCGCTTTCCTTTACAACCGGACGGTAGTTTACCAAAAGGTAATATACGGAACAAGTAAACTGGATGTGTGCTTTCCGATACCGGGATAGCAGTGGATTACACGAACCTAAAAGTTTTAGCCAAAATATTGATCCACAAATATATTTTGCAACACCGATGATGGATCAAATCAGAAAACTTATCTAGGGTAAAAGCTAGAATGAATTTTCAAAAGATCAAATGTTTTCATAAAGATCCAATTTCCTTAATGGATCTAAATTTTTATAGTCATATGGGACTGTAAACCGCCTTTCAAATGTGCACTTTGCTTTGGAAACCGAAAGTAAATCGGCTATTTGATTGCAAGTGTCGTTGTCCTAAACCCAAGGCAACTGTGGATGACACACCCACCTTTAACCATATCGTTACTATCATTGTTTATACCGCTATATCAAAATCACTGATGTACAAAATGTGATGAATAAAAAAGTGATTCATGTATGTTTTTATTTCAAGTTCTGTATTGCTTGAGGACAAGCAACGCTCAAGTGTGGGGATATTTGATAGTGCTCCAAATGAACATATATTTAGTAGCAATATCGTTCCAATATGTAAAGTTTTTAAATGTAATTTCCTTATTTTTAGTTGTAATAGTTAAATAAATAAGTGCGAAGACGAAAGACGCAAATCGCTCGAAAATGAAGATTTAAAGACAAAAACGAAGATTTGAAAGACCAAAACGTCCAAAAAGCTCAAAAGTACAAGATACAGTCAAAAAGGTTCAAATTATTGATGAAGAACGTCTAAAAATGACAAGAGTACAAGTTACAAAACGCAAAGTACAAGATATTAAATTGTACGCAAGGACGTTCGAAAATCCGGAACCAGGACATGAACCAACTCTCAACGCTCGACGCAACGGTGTAAAAATTACGAGTCAACTATGCACAAGAATAAAATATAATATTTAAATAAATCATAATAAGAATAATATTAAATAATAAAAAGTTGTTAATTGAGCATAGTTCAGGGGTCGTAAATGAAAATTCAATTTATAATTTGGTTATAAAAGGAACGATTGTAACGATGAGGAGGAAAATTTTTTTGATCCGATCTTTTTTTTCTTCCATCAATTATCAATATCAATTATCAATATCTATATTCTATATCTCTATCATAATGTTAATGTAATAAGATATAACAATAATCTTAATTTTAAGTTTAAATTATGATAATAATAAGATTTATGATAGAGATCATTTGAGTGTGTAAGTCGAAATTCTGTCCGTGTAACGCTACGCTATTTTTAATCATTGTAAGTTATGTTCAACCTTTTTACATTAATGTCTCGTAGCTAAGTTATTATTATGCTTATTTAAAACGAAGTAATCATGATGTTGGGCTAATTACTAAAATTGGGTAATTGGGCTTTGTACCATAATTAAGGTTTGGGCAAAAGACCGACACTTGTGGAAATTGAACTATTGACTATTAATAGATGGGGGGTATTGTCTAATTGAGTGATAACTCATTGGAGTCTGTCGAACCTATCTTCAAATTAATTATCCTAATAATTAATAATGATTATGGTTGTCCTATTTAGTGATGTTCATATGGAATCTGTTATAATCATTTAATTAATCAATTGGGTTGGGTAATTGATTATTCATTCTGATCAAGTGGATGAATTAATATTCATAAACTAATTAAAACAGGGGTGGATTACATACAGTGATAACTGGTGTAATTGTTGACAGAAGTGATAACTGCGTCACAGTTTAAATCCTTAATCAGTTGGAATATTTGACTTCGGGTATAAGGGTAATTTGACGAGGATACTCGCACTTTATTTTTATGACCGATGGACTATTATGGACAAAAACCAGATAGACGTATCAAATAAACCAGGACAAAGGACAATTAACCCATGGTAATAAATTAAAATCAACACGTCAAACATCATGATTACGGAAGTTTAAATAAGCATAATTCTTTTATTATATTTCTCATCGTATCTTTATTTACTGTCATTTTATTACTCGCAATTTTATTTTCTGTCATTTTATTTATCGCAATTTATTTTACGCACTTTAATTTTTGTCATTTATTTTTACGCTTAAAATCGACAAACCGGTCATTAAACGGTAAAACCCCCATTTTATAATAATACTACTACTTATTTATATATATATTTTTACAAATAAACTTAATAATATAGCGTTAACTTCACCAGCTCCCTGTGGAACGAACCGGACTTACTAAAAACTACACTACTCTACGATTAGGTACACTGCCTATAGTGTTGTAGCAAGGTTTAGGTATATCCCATCCGTAAATTAATAAAACTTGTGTCATATTTTGTAGTATTTTGTATTAAAAATTCAATAGTATTTTATACCCCTCCGCTACCACATCACACATACATACACTACTTCATATATTATTATTAATATTTTCATTAATATTATTAGTATTAAGGTTATAAATATTATTATCAAACTTATTAGTAGTATTATTATTAGTCATATACACATAAAATACTACGACGGAGTTATGTTCGGGTAATTTCAAAATGAGTTTTCAAATGGGTTAAAACTAAGGAATTTATAGGTTATATCTAAGGAGGTTATGGTTATTATTCGAGGGTTTTGTTCGTGAATCAAAGGCCAACCTTGCACTTATCATTTACGTTGCACCTACATTCATTTTTCTACAATATTGAACCACAATATTGAACGGTAAGTTTATAGATCCCTTTTTAATTGCTTTTGCAATCTATATTTTTGGGCTGAGAATACGTGCACTTTATTTTAAACGCAATGGATACAAGTACATACTAAATTCTACACTGAGTTTGAACCAAAAATCCCTTAGCTTTGGTAACTAGTAACTGCTAGTTATTAGAACTGGTGGGCGTGAATAGTTGTATATGGATCCATAGGGCTTGACATCCTCGTATGTTCCAGGTATAGAAACCCTAGCCTGAACTATAAAACAGACGTATACTATTTGAGTTTAGTACACATTGGATTACGTGTATTGTACATGTTGGTTGCATGTATGTTAAAACAGGGGTACTTATTGTAACGTTAAAGTTTGTGACAACCCGGAAATTTCCAACCAAATTTAAACTTTAATCTTTATATGTTTCCGACACGATAAGCAATATTTGTTAAGTTAAATTTCAAGAATTTTAAACTATGTTAATACATTCATTCAACCTCAACCAAGTTCCAACGATTCACGAACCATTAAACGAATATGATTATATATGTATATGTGTATAAATATTATAACTTGAAACGTAAATAAAATATTAGATTAAATACTTTATATGATTGTATCTATTTCAAAATGTTTATCAATGGAATTAGAAGATAAGATCAAATGATTGAATTATCAGATATATTGAATTATTATTACAAGTGTCTGTTGAAAGGCCTACGTTGATTTGAGAAATCTTTCCATTTTAACAATATTCGGAAAATGGTAAAGTGATTTTTAAATAAGAACAAATTGTCAATCATTGAGAACTAGACAAAGGATAGTGGAAGATTAAATTTCATAATGACTCGATTGATCTATTTAGTTTCAAACGTACAAAAACGTTTTCAGTTAAAAAAGAACTTTATTATATAAATCTCATACGCACCATAGATACCAAGGAGTACCAACAACAATAACTGACGAAGTATTAATTCATAACTTCATTGGAGAAACTTCATTGCATTCTTTTGAAAAGGCACAGCATAAATGAATATATAAATCCAAGATTTTCGACATATGATGATTTCTACTTATAGATAATCACCGTAAACAATAGTTTACAATACTACATCCGTTGACAATACAGTCAAAATACATTACATGGTGATTTTGTGAATGCAAAGTTTTCTCGAATAAAGCATGTATGACTCCATGCACATAGCTTGTATAACGTATAAGCAAACAGCGGATGACTTCTAGGGACCTGAGAATAAACATGCTTAAAAGTGTCAACACAAAGGTTGTGAGTTTATAGTTTTAATATTGCGCATAAACTGTATATAAAGGTGGATCACAAGATTTCAGTTGTTTCATCCAGAAACGTTTATCAAAATATTCTACAAGATTGAGCACCCTGGTAACTAAACTTTGAAAGGACCCGTTCATATACATTATAAACGATTCACAATAGTTGATTACATTGCGAGGTATTTGACCTCTATATGATACATTTTACAAACATTGCATTCGTTTTTAAAAGACAATCTTTCTTTATTTCGAAAATTGACAGGCATACATACCATTTCATAATATCCACTCTCCAACAATAACTGACGAAGTATTAATTCATAATTCATAACACCATTATGTAATCTCTAAAGTCTTAGAGATTATCTAATCTAGCCCTAACCATAAATCAGTTAAGCAAACCAAAATGATAGAAGGAAGAGTAGAAACCCTGACAAAAATGGTGTGTGATTAACAAGCTAAACTTGCTTTACCAACAACATCAACAGTACCGTCAGCGTTACCAGCATCGTCAGTACAGTCAACATCCAAATCAACAACACCGATAACATCACAAACTCCGTCAGTTCAAGAATCACTGTGGACATCATTACGAATCCATAACGTATATATTGTATCAACGAGTTATGAAGAATTAACTCATTCCCTCTGAAGAAATTACATGTTTATTATATATATATATATATATATATATATATATATATATATATATATATATATATATATATATATATATATATATATATATATATATTTTGAAATAAATCTTTCCGTGCTAAGCTATTGTGTGTGAATCTTAACTACTCGGTTAATTCATATTACAAATATGCAATAATGTACGTCCTTTGGCCACAACTTAACCAGCGTTAACTACAATCTCTGTCGCAATTCAACAAATTCTAATTCATAATAAATCAAGTATATATTTGATTTTACACTTTCATCATCGATGTACCCGAAACTTTTCAGATAACATCATTCGTACTTTGCAAAATTCACAAGAATTCCACGAACCGAATATCATACATCAACAAATAACGAAGTATGGATTCATAATTTCAATGTCATTAAAGAAATACTGCGTAAAAGTTATGTTCTTTTTAAAGCCTTTAGGGATTATTCAATTCTAGTTTCAACCGTAAATCAAATGAGTTTAATTTAACATTAACTCATTAAATCTATGTTACATCTGAAGAAAATATACATATATATATATATATATATATATATATATATATATATATATATATATTCATAAAGACTGTAATAAAATTCTTTTGTACAAAATATTAATTGTGAAATTTTTTTTAACGGGTAGGTAATACCAGAGAGATATATAAATTCACAAATAATATGTTACATTCTTCGAATCTAATTCAGCAAATCATCCATTATACTCCCTACTTTCACAACAATATACATTCTTTTATAGAAATCAAAACAACCATACTCATTCAAAATTTAATTACATATTCTGATTTTGAAATCTCAAAATTCAACTCGAGATATGACCAAAATCATCACTCTTAGATCCTTACATCTTTCACAAGCTATATTTTGACTTCAAAACTGTGTTAGAACATCAAATGTATGTTAACGATTACAATCTGTGTTCAAACCCTTCGAAAATTTCTGAAGACACTTCGAATGATGAGCAATCGAGATGATGATCCAACCACATGTTACCCACAGTTATGTACCCGAAAAACTCTTGAAACCAAAGTAAAAGTTTAAACAACGTATCCGCGTCAGATTCTTTGGCATTTATTAGCAAAAATAACTTTGCGACTCCTATTCAAAGTAGCCAGTTTTGTCACAGCTCCAGCAAGTCAACTTCGAATTTTCAGTCAGACTAACCTTATTATAACCTTAAGATATACACCATCGTTACCAGGGAACCTTTTACATTCCACCACATTATTAGCAGATGTACCAACAACTTCATTACCCTTTGACTTTAGCCACTCCAAAAAGTCATTATAATTATTTATTGAAACCCCATCATTTACTCATTCGCATCTTGTAATGAGAATTGCCATACGAATCATTGGGAATTAGCAATCAGTATTTTGAAATCTCGCAGCATGTCTACGCCAACAGTTATATGTGTATATATAACGTCTATCTTCTGGACTTAATTTGAATGTGAAGTTTCTGAAAAACACTTCGAACTATGAATTGGTTCTCTGAAAATGGAAAAAATGCTGATGAAGCAACAAAAACTATAAACGAATTTAAACGGTAAAAGCTGGATGATAATGATGAAGTGTGCTGGCAAAGCGCAGAAAAAGAGAAGTTTTGGAACTGGAAAACGGATTGAGCAAAGTAGGAAAGAGGCTGTGGACAAATTACAAAGAATGAACCTGACTTCAAAGGATCCAAATGATTCAGTACCTGCTGAAGTCATTAACGAATACCTTGCTCCTGAGTCTAAACCCCCGCGGACAATATTCTTCATCATCCTCTGATATTACAAATTCTAAAATATCATCATATCTTTCATTATAAATATCCTCCATATTTCTGAAGATATTTTCTTAATTTTTCTTATTTGAAATCATTTACCTCTTCGCACTATCTGTATTACATCATAAAAGAAACTATTTTAGTTTCTAAATTCTGAAACATTCAAGTTTAAAATAGGAATATTTTGAAGTAGTGTTGGGAACTGAAGCATGAATTAGTATAATATAATGACACTTGATCAACGTGATTATATTACAGTAAGTCATGCTGAGTTTCTAAATGGAACGTGATGATTCACAGATCATAACATCATCATGTGCCATGTTATACGACTCTTGTATTCTATTTAACCTCTAAAATATCAAGAAAATATTTCTTGATGATTCGGCCTTTTCCAAGGTATTCTAGTAATTTGACAAGTCAAGATCGTTCCATCACAATTTCCTTCCTAGAACATTAACAATGTTCATTCCGAAATTCATATCTGTGAATTCTGGACCATTACAAGCGGTGTTTAATCGCAAGAAGAAGAAACGAAAGGACAAAACTCTGAAATAGAAATTGGGGTATAAATTGCAGCAAATAAAAGAGAGCATTAACAGTGAATAATAATGATTATAGAAGACAGAAGCAGAGACTTTGAAATATAAGGGAACATATAAAGCCCAATGATAAACCAGAAATTATAAACCATATATATCGATGCATATAGCAATATAAAGACTCGGGAGAACTAGAAACACTATAAACCCAAGAGTATAGTAGAAGTAAATAGATTCTTCCGGCGGTAGATGAAAAAGAAGAATGACCGATATGAAAGTTAGAAGTATATCGAGAATCAGAACTGGATGGAGCATATTGATGAATACTTTAAAATATGAGTTGAGGGGGAAAGAATAGAAGGTGATGAAACATGACTAGGAACTTAGAAATCAACAGATTTAACTCACACAATGGCAGAATAAGTGAATCAAACCCTCTAGTGAATAGGTTAAGTTTTTTTTGATTAATTTAGTCAAACCATAACTAAATCAAGTGTGATTAGATCAACACCTAGAGCTATTATTCACCACCTGGGTGATTTGGACTGAGAGAGAATCGGAGGAGCTCACTAGATCTGAGTGTGTGTAACAAATGAGAGGCTTAACCTAAAATGAAGAACATAAGACTTTATATACCCCTGCTATTGACTCACCCATACGATTCATTCATCACATGTATGAGTTGGCTTCATCAGCCGTACGGGTGATCACTCACTCGTGTCTTCCCATTTAGGTTGTAATTGTGACTTAGCTCAGCATCAACCATGCGTATGAGCCTGTCAGCCGTACTAGTGAGGCTTCACTCGTACGTCTGACTAAGTCTAACATAGTCAAACATCTAAATCTCGTTCCTGCAGTTCCTATAACCACATACAAACACGGATAGGATAATAACAAGCAATCATTGTGGCCAGTAAACTGTTGTACCTGCAATGGACGTGGGTAGATGTCTAGGGACTTGCATAAAATGCATCAACAGAAGGTGTGAGTTGTAAGGAAACAAAGGAGGTGAATTTATAAGAAAATCTATGACAGAACAATTAAAATGGACGATCGCATTTAAAGCGGATCCTAATTCCCTTGATTACCGGAGAGTCAAATCTTATTAAGAAGATTTTCTTCAAATCCCTTGAAATCTGGGAATCAATCATATCTACGTCAAATGATAAGATGAATCTATACTTACTCATTTCACTCTTCTATGTTAGCTTCATTCGTACTCTTCATATAAATGGATTGTTTATCCAAATTATTCGCTGATGATAAAACTCTAATTTTCAGCCCGTATGCATCATGAAAACATACTTATTATCATTCACGACCTTTCCACTCAAATTTCGGGACGAAATTTCTTTAACGGGTAGGTACTGTGACAACCCAGAAATTTCCAACCAAATTTAAACTTTAATCTTTATATGTTTCCGACACGATAAGCAATATTTGTTAAGTTAAATTTCAAGAATTTTAAACTATGTTCATACATTCATTCAACCTCGACCAAGTTCTAACGATTCACGAACCATTAAACGAATATGATTATATATGTATATGTGTATATATATTATAACTTGAAACGTAAAAAAAATATTAGATTAAATACTTTATATGATTGTATCTGTTTCAAAATGTTTATCAATGGAATTAGAAGATAAGATCAAATGATTGAATTATCAGATATATTGAATTATTATTACAAGTGTCTGTTGAAAGGCCCACGTTGATTTGAGAAATCTTTCCATTTTAACAATATTCGGAAAATGGTAAAGTGATTTTTAAATAAGAACAAATTGTCAATCATTGAGAACTAGACAAAGGATAGTGGAAGATTGAATTTCATAATGACTCGATTGATCTATTTAGTTTCAAACGTACAAAAACGTTTTCAGTTAAAAAAGAACTTTATTATTAAAACGTATATAACTTTTATAAATATCTAGAACCATTTTTGACAACTCATTACTTAACTAGTATGATAAAGATAACGATATTTATATTTTATTTTATTAAATATATATAACGATTTAAATTAATATTATATATATTTATACGCGTATTATACGTACATAGTTTTATACTTTTACTATACTTAAACTTTACCTTTACTTTATTTTTACTTTACTTTAACTTTAATATTTTACTTTAATAATTCATACTTTAATAATTCACTTTAATAATTCATAATTTAATAATTCACTTTAATAATTCATACTTTAATAATTCACTTTAATAATTCATACTTTAATAATTCACTTTAATAATTCAAAAATCTATTATAAATAGAATTCAATAGGTTTCATTATTTCATAGAAACTTGAAAATATTTTTCTCTAAACTCTCTCAATCGATTTACATATATATATTTACTCCGTATTATTTCAAGATATTATTAGTATACATAAAATATTACGACGGAGTGCTGTCCGAGTGATTTCAAAATTGTTTTTCGAGTGGGATAGGATTAAGAAAATTATGGGTTATAGCTATGGAGGTGATTGAGTATGGTTCATGGGTATGCTCGTGAGGTCAATATAGTGTTTATCATTTTCATTGCGTCTACGTACCTTTCCTGCAATATTGAATCTCAATATTGATACGTGAGTACTCATAATTTAACTTTTACATACTAATAGTGTATCCCTGACTAGTGCTCGAGTATTTAGGATTATGCATGCTTGTACTTTTGATATTGCCCTTAGACAGGTTAGGTTGAATCTTGAATTAGTTACACTTGCGGTTGAGATAAGGTATAAGATATGCATGTCCTTGGAAAGCTAGAGAAAAATTAAGAACTTTTCCTTTAGATATCGAATGGTTTCGATGAACGGATTAGAAGTTATAATCAATTGAATTTTCGATATTTTTATTAAAAATGATTATTATTATTATCGTCGTTTTTATCGTCGTTCTAGTTTTATCTTATTATTATCATTATTATTATCTTTATCAATAAAAGGGATTTATCATTAAAAATTGTTATTTTTTTTTATTATTACTATCGTTATTATCATTAAATTTATAATTAGTATTATTATTATCCAATTATTATTATTATTATTATTATTATTGGTATTATTATTATTATCATTATTAATATATATATATATATATATATATATATATATATATATATATATATATATATATATATATATATATATATATATATATATATCATTATTTAAAAATGGTTATTGTTATTTTTATTATTATTATTACTATATTATCATTAAGATAATTATTAGTATTATCGTTAATAATGTTATAGTAACTATCATTATTAATATTAGTGTAATTAAAACAAATATTTGTAACACCTAATTATTTTGATTACTATTATTATCATTATTATGAACACGATATAAAAGATGATTAAAAGCTATTAAACGAAACGATTAGGAAATAATGGGTAAGAGTATCATGATGAAATTAAAATATTATAAGATATTGATTTAGATAAAATTATCATTCTTATTATTTTTATCATTATTATTATTAATAAAAGTATCGTTAGTATTAAAACTATCATTTTAACAAAAATTATCATTTTAATAGAAATGTCATTGTTACTATAAAATATCATTATTATTATTATTATTATTTTAAATAGAATTATTATTTTAAAGATAATATTAAAAATTATCGTAAATATTAAAGATATCATAATTAGAATTATCGTTTTATCATAATGTCATCTTAATAATTATAAATAATGATATTTTTATAATAATAATTATTATTACAAAATAATACAAATTTTACTTACTATCATTATAGATATTATTTTATCAAATAAATATGTGATACAAACATATTTTACTATGTGTAATAACTTACTTTAATAATACCTATCATATTATCTTTATGATATTAAATGAACTCTATAAATTTTATTACTTAATTTTATTACTTAATATATATAAAAGTATATTTTATTATATAAATTTAATATAAAATTTTATTTATTAATAAATAAATTATATTATTTCCTCTAATAAATCTTTTAAAAATATTTAAAAATATAAAATGACGATATTTAAACTACATATTAATCATGTATAGATTTTTGGAAATTATTTTGAGTCAAATTTACTTTTGTTGACTTTTGCATATTAGTCTCGAGGATTAGGATTGTGGTACACTATGACTTGACCTAATTTGTTAGACAAATATTGACCAACATATAATTATATATAATTAATTTAGGTTCGTGAATCCGAGGCCAACCTTGCACTTGTTCCATGACGTTATATGTATTTTTACTATGAAATACAGTATGGTGAGTTTCATTTGCCTTTTTACCCTTCATATTTTTGGGACTGAAAATACATGCGCTTTTATAAATGTTTGACGAAATAGACACAAGTAATTGAAACTACATTCTATGGTTGAATTATCGAAATCGAATATGCCCCTTTTTATTAAAGTCTGGTAATCTAAGAATTAGGGAACAGACACCCTAATTGACGCGAATCCTAAAGATAGATCTATTGGGCCTAACAAACCCCATCCAAAGTACCAGATGCTTTAGTACTTCGAAATTTATATCATGTCCGAAGGAGGATCCCGGAATGATAGGGGATATTCTTATATGTATCTAGTTAATGTCGGTTACCAGGTGTTCACCATATGAATGATTATTTTTGTCTCTATGCATGGGACGTATATTTATGAGAACTGGAAATGAAATTCTTGTGGTCTATTAAAATGATGAAAATAAATGATTATGATAAACTAATGAACTCACCAACCTTTTGGTTGACACTTTAAAGCATGTTTATTCTCAGGTGTTAAAGAAATCTTCCACTGTGCATTTGCTCATTTTAAAGATATTACTTGGAGTCTTTCATAGCATATTTCGAAGAACGTTGCATTCGAGTCATTGAGTTCATCAAAGATTATTATTAAATCAATTTATAGTTGGAGAGTGGATATTATGAAATGGTATGTATGCCTGTCAATTTTCGAAATAAAGAAAGATTGTCTTTTAAAAACGAATGCAATGTTTGTAAAATGTATCATATAGAGGTCAAATACCTCGCAATGTAATCAACTATTGTGAATCGTTTATAATGTATATGAACGGGTCCTTTCAAAGTTTAGTTACCAGGGTGCTCAATCTTGTAGAATATTTTGATAAACGTTTCTGGATGAAACAACTGAAATCTTGTGATCCACCTTTATATACAGTTTATGCGCAATATTAAAACTATAAACTCACAACCTTTGTGTTGACACTTTTAAGCATGTTTATTCTCAGGTCCCTAGAAGTCATCCGCTGTTTGCTTATACGTTATACAAGCTATGTGCATGGAGTCATACATGCTTTATTCGAGAAAACTTTGCATTCACAAAATCACCATGTAATGTATTTTGACTGTATTGTCAACGGATGTAGTATTGTAAACTATTGTTTACGGTGATTATCTATAAGTAGAAATCATCATATGTCTAAAATCTTGGATTTATATATTCATTTATGCTGTGCCTTTTCAAAAGAATGCAATGTTTACAAAACGTATCATATAGAGGTCAAAACCTCACTATGAAATCAATGAATAATGTACCGCGTCAATAGCGATTTTGACGGGTCTTTACAGTTGGTATCCGAGCTTGAGGTCATAGGGAACCAGAATTTACATTAGTGTGTTGAACTGGTAATTGTTAGGATGCATTAGTGAGTATGGACTATGGCCGTATTTGTTTTTACCGATTTTTGCTTATCAATTCTTGTTGGAAATTACATAATTATCATTCTTAAGTCTAGACATGTTTTCCTGCATTTATTGCATAGATAGTGTACAAACGAATTCATATCTTAGCATATCTGTTACTGTAAGCTTTGCCTGACATCTTCCGAAGATTCCTCCGTAATTTATAGGATTTTGGTATTATATATATACATATGTAAATTGTGTATTGAAGAATACCAATCTAAGTCCTATAATCTATTTCATATCAAAAAATCCTTTATCTGACCGTACAAGATGGAACTCACAACTAGTTCAAATTCCTCAGATTCCGACAGCTATTCCGATATGGATTTCTACATGAGCTCCGAAAGCGGCGTAACCGGAATGGATCAACCAATTAGCCATCATCTATTCTGGATGAATTAGGGATGAGTTCAATCTACTTAATCATTGGAGACAGGAAGAAGGTGATCCTTTCCATCAACCACATTTCCCTCTGGGCGAAGAACCTGAAGCACTAACCGGCGAACCAATCCGCAACACCATTTTCACCCTCATTTCCAGAATAGTTCACAACGATTACGTAACATCTACTATTCTAAATCTTATTCATCCACTCGTTTGAACCGCCAATCATCCTGGGGTAATAGAAGAAGTCAACGAGCTTCGCGCTCGAGTATTGGCTTTGGAGAATATGGTGCAAAATTTACAACCACCAACAGCACCACCAGCATCAGCACCAACAGCACCATTACCACCACCAACAACCACATCCACATCACATGCCTCAACATCACAATCTGTACATTGGGCATCAACATCATACGCACCTTAGGTACCAAGGAGTACCAACAACAACAAATGATGAAGTATTAATTCATCACTTCATTGAAGAAATATTCTGCAGAGAATATGTAGTTTCTAAAAGTTTTAGAGATTACTTATTCTAGTTCTAACCGTAAACCAAATGAGTAGATGGATAGAGATGATAGAGGAAACCCTGAGAAGAATGGTGTGTGATTTACAAGCTAGACTTGTTATACAAGCGCCACCAGTGGTATCACCAGCATCACCATCAGTATCTCCAACACCAGCAACACCTGTAGTACCACAAGCTCCACCAGCTCCATAACCACCGACGATATCGACAACACAATTACCAATGGTTATATTGAAATAACGAGTTATGGAGTATTAACTTATTATTTCCAAAGAATTTATATATTATATATATATATGAATTTTGAAAACCATAATATATCTTTTCGTACTAAGATATTACGTATGAATTTTTAAGGATAAGTACTACTCGGTTAATTCATATTACTAATATGCTATGATGTACGACTTAACCATCGTTAACTACAATCTCTGTTTCAACTCAATGAATTCCATCTCCTAATAAACCAAGTGTATTACTCAATTACATGTTTGATGTTACACTTTCATTATCGATGTATTCAAAACTTACTAGAAAAACATCATTCGTGTCTTGTGAAGTTCACAAGAATTCCACGAGCACCAACATCCTTCACCGAGGAATATCAATAAGAATAAATAATGAAGTATTGATTACATTAGTGAAATACTCTACAAAGATTATGTAATCTCTAATGCTTCAGAGATTATTCATTTCTAGTTCCAGCCGAAAATCAAACGAGTTTAATAGAATATTAACTCATTAAATCTGTATTACATCTGAAGAAAATATAAATTCATATATTTTCATAAAGATTGTAATAAAGATTCTTTTTGTACAAACTATTAATTGTGAAAATATTTTAACGGGTAGGTAATACCCGAGAAATATTTATATTTCACGTTAATATGTTACACTGTACATTCCTAAATTACTCGATAATCATTAACCATACTCACTACTTTCATAACGATATACATTCTTTCATAGAAAGCAGAACAGCCTTTCTGACTCAAATTCAATTACATATTCTGATTTTAAACAGATCAGAATCCAGAATCCAAGTCAAGATATAACAGATAGCATCACTCTTAGATTCCTACATCTTTCAAAACTATACTTTGACTTCAAAACTGTGCTAGAACATCACTTCTATTCATAAAACCCATAAAAATATTTGTATCATTCAAAATTCTAGAACATCATATGTATATTGACGATTACAATATACGTTCAAACCCTTCATGATTCTTGAAATCACCTCAATTAAGAAACAATCGGGGGGATGATCCAACCACACGTTACCCACGAAAAGAAAGATTTATGCATATAGTCATGCACCTGGAAAATTCCTGGATCCGAAGTAAAAATTTAACATAAATCTATGATCCATTAGCGTTGTTATTACAGAAAATAACCTTGCAATTCTTTTTCAAGGTATCCAGTGTTGTCACCCTTCCAACAAGCCAACTTCGAATTTTTAGATCAGCTTTATTATAACCTTGATATATACGTTCTTGTTACCGGGGAACCTTTTATATTCCACCATATTAACAGTAAACGTACCAGCATCTTCTTTAATCTGTAACTTAAGTCTCTTCGAAAAATCACTATATTTATTCATTGAAATCATTTCACGTACTCGTCTACATCTTCTAACGATAATTGCGATACCAAATACCGGGAAGCATCAATCATCATATTCGAATTTCGCAGCATCAACAGTTATATATATACATATAACTTCTATCTCCTAGGCTTACGTACTTCAATTGTGAATTCCTAAAAAGCACTTCAATTTACGAATCATTTCTCAGAATTTTGAAAAAGCTGATGAAGCAGCAAAAAAAAAAACTATAAACGTCCTTAACAGTTGAAAGTTTGATAATAAAGAATAGCGTGTTGAAAAAGCTTGGAAAAATGAGAAAATTTGGTACTGAATAACGAATAGAGCAAACCATGAAGAAGGTTGTGGACAAATCACAAAGACTAAATCTACCTTCAAAGAATCCAAATGATTCAGTGTCTGCTGAAGTCTTTTGCGAACACCTCGCTCCTTATTCTAAACCTTTGTAGACAAATTTTCTGCATCATCTTTTGATTCTAGATATTTTAAAATTATAAAATATCATCGTATCTTTCGGTATAAATATCCTCGAGATATTCTGAAGAAATCTACATAGCTATCATTGCCCGAGATTATTTATCTCTTTGCGCTATCCGTGTTACATCAAAAAAAAAAAAGGAAACTGTTTTAGTTTCTAAACTTTTGAAACCTTCGAGTTTAAATTATGAATGTTTTTGGAGAAGTGTTGAGAATTGAAGCATGAGTTAGTATAATATAATGACGCCTGGCCAACGTGGTTATATTACAGTAAGTCATGCTGAGTTTCTAATGGAACGTGATAAAGGTTCACAAATCATACCCTTATCATGTGCCATGTTACATAACTATTTCATTCTATTTAACCTCTAAACATATCAAGAAAATATTTTTCTTGATGATTCGTTCTTTTTCGTGATTTTCTGGTAATTTAACAAGTCAAATCGCGCTATTACCATTTCTTTCTTAGAACATTAGTTATGTTCATCCGAAACTTTATACCTACCAATTCTGGACCATTACTTGCTTCACACAAAGTCGAGAAGAGAAAAAAATACCACAAAGCTTCAAAATATAAAGAGGAGTATAAATCACAGTAAATAGAAGAGACCATTAACCATAGATGTCAATAATTATGGAAAGACAGATGCAAGGAAGGATTATGAAAACCACTACCCCAAGAGCGAAGTAGAAGTAAACATATTCCTCCGGTGGGAGTTGGAATAGAAGGATGATTGTAGTGATAGTCAGAATGAGATCAAGGATTAGAACTGGATGAAGCATTTTCACAATCTTTTAAAGGTATGAAATGAGGAAGAAGATGTAGGAGTGATGAAAATAATGGAACGGAAGAGGTTGATTTATAGCGAAATAACGGACATAGCAATCGAGGCAGATTACGCATTTAATCAAAGAAAATCATAATTTTCTTAATAACCGAAGAATCAAATCTTATATAGATTACAAAGATCTTCTTTAATTTCCTTAAATCTCGAAAATTAACCGTGACTACGTCAAGAGTTGAAACGAATCTTTGATTTCATCATTTCACTCTTTTGCGATAGCTTCTCTCATACGCTTCGAATAATCGAACTGTTTTATCTATGTTACTCAATAATGATAAAACTCTAGATATCAACTCATAGTCGTCATGAAAACTTTCTTATTGTTAACCATGACAACCCCACTCAAATTTCGGGACGAAATTTTCTTTAACGGGGAGGTACTGTGATGACCGGAAAATTTTGACTTATTTAAACCAATTCTCTATATGATTTAATATTTTTTCCATGATAAGCAATGCATTTTGACAAGTTTTATAACTTTTGTAAATGAGTTTTATATAACGGTTGACCACCCTGTTTGTCTAACGATTCACGAACGTCATAACTTGTGATAATTATATATACGAAAACATGCAAATAATATTTATATACGAAATGATAAAAATTTACTATTGAATGATGCAATTTCAAATTAAAATTTTTACGTATATGATCGTTTTATTTTTATGATGTAAATTTTTTAATTTATAAGAAGAAACGCAATTAAATCAAAGATGTACAAGCTGTAAAGTACAACGTACAACAATGTAACTTAAATAGTTGAAACAAAATTAATTCATTTACTATTCATATAAATAGTAAATGAAATGAAATTAATTAATTTACTTTTCACATGAAAGCGACATGATAGAAATTATTAATTATAAGTTACATAACATACCCCTAAAGTATTTAAAAAATACGACTTTTTAAAATTTTAAAATTCATTCGAACTTATATAGTAATTTACGGTAGCAAGGAATGATTAGCAGACTAGTACATACACTGTACATCGAACGTATATAGTAATTTTATAAATAAATGGATTTTTTACAACTAGTTTTATAAAGCTTAAGACCAAAATAAATATATGTATTCAAAGTGGAATTTTATTTATATTTTTACCCGTTAATTATTGATACGGAGTATAAAATACCAGTTCGTGAAAACACGGAGTCGAAAAATGACAAAAAGGGGGTGGCTATGAATTACGAACGTTTGATTCTTTTGATTTCTATTATTATTATTATTCTTACATTATTATATTTATTATATAAAAAAATATTAAAATAAGATGTCGACATACATAGAAACAAATTCAAAGTAACTTTTGTTAGAATAATGGAAAATTCATTTAATTTATGTTGATTGTGGGTCATGATCGATGGATATATATGTATCCATTTTTTTCTGCAAACATAACACATACATACACTACTTCATATATTATTATTAATATTTTCATTAATATTATTTGAAATGTCCCGTTCTTATTGATTAAAAACGTTCCATATTATTTGATTTCGTTGCGAGGTTTTGACCTCTATATGAGACATTTTTTTCAAAGACTGCATTCATTTTTAAAACAAACCATAACCTTTATTTCATAAATAAAGGTTTAAAAAGCTTTACGTAGATGATCAAATAATGATAATCTAAAATATCATGTTTACACACAACCATTACATAATGGTTTACAATACAAATATGTTACATCGAAATCAGTTTCTTGAATGCAGTTTTTACACAATATCATACAAACATGGACTCCAAATCTTGTCCTTATTTTAGTATGCAACATCGGAAGCTCTTAGTATTCACCTGAGAATAAACATGCTTTAAACGTCAACAAAAATGTTGGTGAGTTATAGGTTTAACCTATATATATCAAATCGTAACAATAGACCACAAGATTTCATATTTCAATACACATCCCATACATAGAGATAAAAATCATTCATATGGTGAACACCTGGTAACCGACATTAACAAGATGCATATATAAGAATATCCCCATCATTCCGGGACACCCTTCGGATATGATATAAATTTCGAAGTACTAAAGCATCCGGTACTTTGGATGGGGCTTGTTGGGCCCAATAGATCTATCTTTAGGATTCGCGTCAATTAGGGTGTCTGTTCCCTAATTCTTAGATTACCAGACTTAATAAAAAGGGGCATATTCGATTTCGATAATTCAACCATAGAATGTAGTTTCACGTACTTGTGTCTATTTTGTAAATCATTTATAAAACCTGCATGTATTCTCATCCCAAAAATATTAGATTTTAAAAATGGGACTATAACTCACTTTCACAGATTTTTACTTCGTCGGGAAGTAAGACTTGACCACTGGTTGATTCACGAACCTATAACAATATATACATATATATCAAAGTATGTTCAAAATATATTTACAATACTTTTAATACATTTTGATGTTTTAAGTTTATTAAGTCAGCTGTCCTCGTTAGTAACCTACAACTAGTTGTCCACAGTTAGATGTACAGAAATAAATCGATAAATATTATCTTGAATCAATCCACGACCCAGTGTATACGTATCTCAATATTGATCACAACTCAAACTATATATATTTTGGAATCAACCTCAACCCTGTATAGCTAACTCCAACATTCACATATAGAGTGTCTATGGTTGTTCCGAAATATATATAGATGTGTCGACATGATAGGTCGAAACATTGTATACGTGTCTATGGTATCTCAAGATTACATAATATACAATACAAGTTGATTAAGTTATTGTTGGAATAGATTTGTTACCAATTTTCACGTAGCTAAAATGAGAAAAATTATCCAATCTTGTTTTACCCATAACTTCTTCATTTTAAATCCGTTTTGAGTGAATCAAATTGCTATGGTTTTATATTGAACTCTATTTTATGAATCTAAACATAAAAAGTATAGGTTTATAGTCGGAACAATAAGTTACAAGTCGTTTTTGTAAAGGTAGTCATTTCAGTCGAAAGAACGACGTCTAGATGACCATTTTAGAAAACATACTTCCACTTTGAGTTTAACCATAATTTTTAGATATAGTTTCATGTTCATAATAAAAATCATTTTCCCAGAATAACAACTTTTAAATCAAATTTTATCATAGTTTTTAATTAACTAACCCAAAACAGCCTGCGGTGTTACTACGACGGCGTAAATCCGGTTTTACGGTGTTTTTCGTGTTTTCAAGTTTTAAATCATTAAGTTAGCATATCATATAGATATAGAACATGTGTTTAGTTGATTTTAAAAGTCAAGTTAGAAGGATTAACTTTTATTTGCGAACAAGTTTAGAATTAACTAAACTATGTTCTAGTGATTACAAGTTTAAACCTTCGAATAAGATAGCTTTATATGTATGAATCGAATGATGTTATGAACATCATTACTACCTCAAGTTCCTTGGATAAATCTACTGTAAATGAGAAAAATAGATCTAGCTTCAAAGGATCCTTGGATGGCTTGAAAGTTCTTGAAGCAGAATCATGACACGAAAACAATTTCAAGTAAGATTTCCACTCGAAATAAGATTGTTATAGTTATAGAAATTGAATTAAAGTTTGAATATGATTATTACCTTGTATTAGAAAGATAACCTACTGTAAGTAACAAAGGTTTCTTGATCTTGGATGATTACTTGGAATGGATTTAGAAAACTTGGAAGTAAACTTGTAATCTTGGAAGTATTCTTGATTTTATAAAACTAGAACTTTTGGAATTTATGAAGAACACTTAGAATGAGATGTTAAATTGTTATATTATCATGATATTATGATATATAATATATCTTAGTATGATATATATACAGTTAAATGTCGTTACAACGATAATCGTTACATATATGTCTCGTTTCGAAATCATTAAGTTAGTAGTCTTATTTTTACATATGTATTTCATTGTTAATACACTTAATAATATATTTACTTATCATTTAACATAATTAACCAAGTGTATCAATATATTAATATGATTCATATGTACCTAGTAAGACGTTGTTATAACGATAATCGTTATATATATCGTTTTCGAGTTTCTTAAATTAATAGTCTCATTTTTATGTATATAACTCATTGTTAAAATACCTAATGAGATACATACTTATAATAAAATCATGTTAACTATATATATAACCATATATATGTCATCGTATAGTTTTTACAAGTTTTAACGTTCGTGAATCACCGGTAAACTTGGGTGGTCAATTGTCTATATGAAACCTATTTCAATTAATCAAGTCTTAACAAGTTTGATTGCTTAACATGTTGGAAACACTTAATCATGTAAATATCAATTTCATTTAATATATATAAATATGGAAAAGTTCGGGTCACTACAGTACCTACCCGTTAAATAAATTTCGTTCCGAAATTTTAAGCTGTTGAAAGTGTTGACGAATCTTCTAGAAATAGATGCGGGTATTTCTTCTTCATCTAATCTTCACGCTCCCAGGTGAACTTGGGTCCTCTACGAGCATTCCATCGAACCTTAACAATCGGTATCTTGTTTTGTTTAAGTCTCTTAACCTCACGATCCATTATTTCAACGGGTTCTTCAATGAATTGAATTTTTTCATTGATTTGGATTTCGTCCAATGGAATAGTGAGATCTTCTTTAGCAAAACATTTCTTCAAATTTGAGACGTGGAAAGTGTTATGTACAGCCGCGAGTTGTTTAGGTAGCTCCAGTTGGTAAGCTACTGGTCCGACACGATCTATAATCTTGAATGGTCCAATGTACCTTGGATTTAGTTTCCCCAGTTTACCAAATCGAACAACGCCTTTCCAAGTTGAAACCTTAAGCATGACCATTTCTCCAATTTCAAACTCTATATCTTTTCTTTTACTGTCCGCGTAGCTCTTTTGTCGACTCTGGGCGGTTTTCAATCTTTGTTGAATTTGGATGATTTTCTAGGTAGTTTCTTGTATTATCTCCGGACCCGTAATCTGTCTATCCCCCACTTCACTCCAACAAATCGGAGACCTGCACTTTCTACCATAAAGTGCTTCAAACGGCGCCATCTCAATGCTTGAATGGTAGCTGTTGTTGTAGGAAAATTCTGCTAACGGTAGATGTCAATCCCAACTGTTTCCGAAATCAATAACACAAGCTCGTAGCATGTCTTCAAGCGTTTGTATCGTCCTTTCACTCTGCCCATCAGTTTGTGGATGATAGGCAGTACTCATGTCTAGACGAGTTCCCAATGCTTGCTGTAATGTCTGCCAGAATCTTGAAATAAATCTGCCATCCCTATCAGAGATAATAGAGATTGGTATTCCATGTCTGGAGACGACTTCCTTCAAATATAATCGTGCTAACTTCTCCATCTTGTCATCTTCTCTTATTGGCAGGAAGTGTGCTGATTTGGTGAGACGATCAACTATTACCCAAATAGTATCAAAACCACTTGCAGTCCTTGGCAATTTAGTGATGAAATCCATGGTAATGTTTTCCCATTTCCATTCCGGGATTTCGGGTTGTTGAAGTAGACCTGATGGTTTCTGATGCTCAGCTTTGACCTTAGAACACGTCAAACATTCTCCTACATATTTAGCAATATCGGCTTTCATACCTGGCCACAAAAAATGTTTCTTAAGATCCTTGTACATCTTCCCCGTTCAGGATGTATTGAGTATCTGGTTTTATGAGCTTCTCTAAGTACCATTTCTCTCATATCTCCAAATTTTGGTACCCAAATTCTTTCAGCCCTATACCGGGTTCCGTCTTCCCAAATATTAAGATGCTTCTCCGATCCTTTGGGTATTTCATCCTTTAAATTTCCCTCTTTTAAAACTCCTTGTTGCGCCTCCTTTATTTGAGTAGTAAGGTTAGTGTGAATCATTATATTCATAGTTTTTACTCGAATGGGTTCTCTGTCCTTTCTGCTCAAGGCGTCGGCTTTCCACATTTGCCTTCCCCGGGTGGTAACGAATCTCAAATTCGTAATCATTCAACAATTCAATCCACCTACGCTGCCTCATATTCAGTTGTTTCTGATTAAATATGTGTTGAAGACTTTTGTGGTCGGTATATATAATACTTTTGACCCCATATAAGTAGTGCCTCCAAGTCTTTAATGCAAAAACAACCGCACCTAATTCCGAATCATGCGTCGTATAATTTTGCTCGTGAATCTTCAATTGTCTAGACGCATAAGCAATCACCTTCGTCTGTTGCATTAATATACAACTGAGACCTTGCTTTGATGCGTCACAATAAATCACAAAATCATCATTCCCTTCAGGCAATGACAATATAGGTGCCGTAGTTAGCTTTTTCTTCAATAATTGAAACGCCTTCTCTTGTTCATCCTTCCATTCAAATTTCTTCCCTTTATGCGTTAATGCAGTCAAGGGTTTTGCTATTTTGGAGAAATCTTGGATGAATCTTATGTAGTAACCAGCCAATCCTAAAAATTGACGTATATGCTTCGGAGTTTTTGGGGTTACCCACTTTTCAACGGTTTCGATCTTTGCCGGGTCCACCTGGATACCTTCTTTGTTCACTATGTGACCGAGGAATTGAACTTCTTCCAACCAAAATGCACACTTTAAAAATTTAGCGTACAGTTTTTCTTTCCTCAATACTTCTAGCACTTTTCTCAAATGTTCTTCGTGCTCTTGATCATTCTTTGAGTAAATAAGTATGTCATCGATGAAAACAATGACAAACTTGTCAAGATATGGCCCACACACTCGGTTCATAAGGTCCATAACCACAGCTGGTGCGTTAGTCAATCCAAACGGCATAACCATAAACTCGTAATGACCATAACGCGTCCTAAAAGCAGTTTTTGGAATATCATCCTCCTTTACTCGCATTTGATGATATCCAGAACGTAAATCAATCTTCGAATAAACCGACGAGCCTTGTAGTTGATCAAATAAGTCGTCAATTCTCGGCAGTGGATAACGGTTTTTGATGGTAAGTTTGTTCAACTCTCTGTAGTCAATACACAACCTAAATGTACCATCCTTCTTCTTGACAAACAAAACAGGAGCTCCCCATGGTGATGTGCTTGGTCGAATGAAACCACGTTCTAATAGTTCTTGCAGTTAGCTTTACAATTCTTTCATCTCGCTGGGTGCGAGTCTATAAGGAGCACGAGCTATTGGTGCAGCTCCTTGTACAAGATCTATTTGAAATTCAACGGATCGATGTGGGGGTAATCCCGGTAATTCTTTCAGAAATACATCGGGAAATTCTTTTGCGACGGAAACTTCATTGATGCTCTTTTCTTCAGTTTGTACTTTCTCGACGTGTGCTAGAACAGCATAGCAACCTTTTCTTATTAGTTTTTGTGCCTTCAAATTACTAATAAGATGTAGCTTCGTGTTGCCCTTTTCTTCGTACACCATTAAGGGTTCTCATTCTTCTCGTATAATGCGAATTGCATTTTTATAACATACGATCTCTGCTTTCACCTTCTTCAGCCAGTCCATGCCAACTATTACATCAAAACTCCCTAACTCTACTGGTATCAAATCAATCTTAAATATTTCGCTACCCAGTAAAATTTCTCGATTCCGGCATATATTATCTGCTGAAATTAATTTACCGTTTGCTAATTCGAGTAAAAATTTACTATCCAACGGCGTCAATGGATAACTTAATTTAGCACAAAAATCTCTACTCATATAGCTTCTATCCGCACCCGAATCAAATAAAACATAAGCAGATTTATTGTCAATAAGAAACGTACCCGTAACAAGCTCCGGGTCTTCATGTGCCTCTGCCGCATTAATATTGAAAACTCTTCCGCGGCCTTGTCCATTTGTGTTCTCCTGGTTCGGGCAATTTCTAATAATGTGGCCCGGTTTTCCACATTTATAACAAACTACATTGGCATAACTTGCTCCGACACTACTTGCTCTGCCATTACTCGTTCCGACACCATTTGTTCCTTTCGTTCTGTTAACCCCTGGTCCGTAGACCTCACACTTTGCCGCGCTATGACCATTTCTTTTACACTTGTTGCAAAATTTGGTGCAGAACCCCGAGTGATACTTTTCACACCTTTGGCATAGCTGCTTCTGATTGTTGTTGTTGTTGCGGTTGTTATTGTTGTTGGGATGATTGTTGTAGTTGCTGTTGTTGTTGTTGTTGTTGTTGTTGTTGTTGTTGTTGTTGTTGTTGTTGTTGGGCCGTTTGTTGTAGTTGCGATTGATGTTGCGATTGTTGGGATAATTGTTGCGATTATTATTGTAATTGCTGTTGTTGTTGTATTGGTGATTCTTATCACCGTTTTCCTCCCACTTTCTTTTGACTTGCTTCACATTGGCCTCTTCAGCCGTCTGTTCTTTAATTCTTTCCTCAATCTGGTTCACTAGTTTGTGAGCCATTCTACATGCCTGTTGTATGGAGGCGGGCTCGTGTGAACTTATATCTTCTTGGATTCTTTCCGGTAATCCTTTCACAAACGCGTCGATCTTCTCTTCCTCATCTTCGAACGCTCCCGGACACAATAGGCACAATTCTGTGAATCGTCTTTCGTACGTGGTAATATCAAATCCTTGGGTTCGTAACCTTCTAAGTTCTGTCTTGAGCTTATTGACCTCAGTTCTGGGACGGTACTTCTCGTTCATCAAGTGCTTGAATGCTGACCACAGTAGTACGTAAGCATCATCTTGTCCCACTTGCTCTAGATAGGTATTCCACCATGTTAACGCAGTACCTGTGAAGGTATGCGTAGCGTACTTCACTTTGTCCTCTTCAGTACACTTACTTATGGCAAACACCAATTCGACCTTCTCGGTCCACCGTTTCAATCTGATCGGTCCTTCGGTTCTATCAAATTCCAAAGGTTTGCAGGCAGTGAATTCTTTGTAGGTGCATCCTACACGATTTCCTGTACTGGTAGATCCAAGGTTATTGTTGGTATGTAGCGCAGCCTGTACTGCGGCTATGTTTGAAGCTAGAAAAGTACAGAATTCCTCTTCATTCATATTCACGGTGTGTCGAGTAGTCGGTGCCATTTCCTTCAAAATAGTCAAATGGAACAAGTTAATCATACAGAATATTAAGAGTAGTTAATAGTATTTCGTAGCATAATATGAACTCATTTATAAAAGCTTTTTCTTCATATTAGCGTTTTATAAGTTTAAATTCGGGTAGTACCTACCCGTTAAGTTCATACTTAGTAGCTAATATACAATTCAACTACTACAATTCTATATGAAAAACTGATTATAATAATATTTCGCGTTCAAACTTTTATACAATATTTTACAAACTTACAATACCGCTTATTTTACATAAAGCATGAAATATAGCACACAATAACTTTGATACAAGATAGTTGTGAAGATAATTCTAGCTAGTACACAAGTCGTTCAGCAAAGGCAATAAAGACACGTAATTCATACGTCCAGAAACAAGTCATGCATTCTGGTTTTACTAGGACTACTTCCCATCCTTGGTCTTGTGGAACATAACCGTTATGGCCGTTGATAAGACAGCGTGTTGTAACGTCGTCAAAGGGACGAGGGTTACGTATTGACCAACAGTCTCGTAATAACCTAAAAACCTCATTTCTTACCCCAATTACCGACTCCGTCACTTGTGGGAACGTTTTGTTTAATAGTTGTAGCCCGATGTTCTTTTTCTCACTTTGGTGAGAAGCGAACATTACTAACCCGTAAGCATAGCATGCTTCTTTATGTTGCATGTTAGCCGCTTTTTCTAAATCATGAAGTCCTATTTTCGGATACATTGAGTCAAAATAATTTCTTAACCCGTTGCGTAAAATAGCATTTGGGTTCCCCCGCAATATATGCGTCAAAGTAAACACATCGTAACTTATGGGTTTCCCAATGTGATATCCACCATCTTTCAAACGAAAGTCTCTTATAAACCAAGACATTCTTGGAACGTTCTTCGAATGTCTTACAAACTGATATCGTCGTAAATAGTTGTGCCGAAGAATTCTGACCGACTCTAGACAAGATTTCATCAATCATGTCTCCGGGTAGGTCTCTTAAAATATTGGGTTGTCTATCCATTTTGTGTTTTTATACTCTAAAATAGACAAGAGTTAGATTCATAAATAAAAAAAAAATACTTATTAATACAAGCAATTTTTACATATATCATAAAGCATAAGCACACTATATTACATATATTACACCACACGAATACAACTATCTTATTTCGACTCGCTCATTTCTTCTTCTTTGGTTTTGGTTTGTTTTGCCAAGTTTCTAGGGATATATGATGTTCCCCTAATACGAGCCGTCGTTTTCCACAACGGTTTAGAAAAACCTGGTGGTTTAGAGGTTCACGGGTCATTGTTACAACTTAAGGGCTTCGGGGGTTGACGATACATATAAAGTTCATCGGGGTTGGAATTAGATTTCTCTATTTTTATGACCTTTCCCTTATTATTTTCTTTTGCCTTTTTAAATTCAGTTGGGGTAATTTCTATAACATCATCGGAATCCTCGTCGGAATCCGATTCATCGGAGAATTGGTAATCCTCCCAATATTTTGCTTCCTTGGCAGAAACACCATTGACCATAATTAACCTTGGTCAGTTGGTTGAGGATTTTCTTTTACTTAACCGTTTTATTATTTCCCCCACCGGTTCTATTTCCTCCTCCAGTTCCACCTCTTCCGGTTCTGATTCTTTTTCCGGTTCTGATTCTTCTTCCGGTTCTTCTTCGGGAACTTGTGAATCAGTCCAATATATATTCGACTCTTCGTTATTATTAGGTGAGTCAATGGGATTTGTGCTAGGGGTAGACATCTATCACACAATATCAAACATGTTAAGAGATTAATATATCACATAATATATACATGTTAATAATATATAGTTTCCAACAAAAATGTTAAGCAATCATTTTTAAAGAAAACACGGTCGAAGTCCAGACTCACTAATGCATCCTAACAAACTCGATAAGACACACTAATGCAAATTTCTGGTTCTCTAATACCAACGCTCGGATACCAACTGAAATGTCCCGTTCTTATTGATTAAAAACGTTCTATATTAATTGATTTTGTTGCGAGGTTTTGACATCTATATGAGACGTTTTTTTCAAAGACTGTATTCATTTTTAAAACAAACCATAACCTTTATTTCATAAATAAAGGTTTAAAAAGCTTTACGTAGATTATCAAATAATGATAATCTAAAATATCCTGTTTACACACGACCATTACATAATGGTTTACAATACAAATATGTTACATCGAAATCAGTTTCTTGAATGCAGTTTTTACACAATATCATACAAACATGGACTCCAAATCTTGTCCTTATTTTAGTATGCAATAGTGGAAGCTCTTAGTATTCACCTGAGAATAAACATGCTTTAAACGTCAACAAAAATGTTGGTGAGTTATAGGTTTAACATATATATATCAAATCGTAACAATAGACCACAATATTTCATATTTCAATACACATCCCATACATAGAGATAAAAATCATTCATATGGTGAACACCTGGTAACCGACATTAACAAGATGCATATATAAGAATATCCCCATCATTCCGGGACACCCTTCGGATATGATATAAATTTTGAAGTACTAAAGCATCCGGTACTTAGGATGTGGCTTGTTGGGCCCAATAGTTCTATCTTTAGGATTCGCGTCAATTAGGGTGTTTGTTCCCTAATTCTTAGATTACCAGACTTAATAAAAAGGGGCATATTCGATTTCGATAATTCAACCATAGAATGTAGTTTCACGTACTTGTGTCTATTTTGTAAATCATTTATAAAACCTGCATGTATTCTCATCCCAAAAATATTAGATTTTAAAAATGGGACTATAACTCACTTTCACAGATTTTTACTTCGTCGGGAAGTAAGACTTGGCCACTGGTTGATTCACGAACCTATAACAATATATACATATATATCAAAGTATGTTCAAAATATATTTACAATACTTTTAATACATTTTGATGTTTTAAGTTTATTAAGTCAGCTGTCCTCGTTAGTAATCTACAACTAGTTGACTACAGTTAGATGTACGAAAATAAATCGATAAATATTATCTTGAATCAATCCACGACCCAGTGTATATGTATCTCAGTATTGATCACAACTCAAACTATATATATTTTGGAATCAACCTCAACCCTGTATAGCTAACTCCAACATTCACATATAGAGTGTCTATGGTTGTTCCAAAATATATATAGATGTGTCGACATGATAGGTCGAAACATTGTATACGTGTCTATGGTATCTCAAGATTACATAATATACAATACAAGTTGATTAAGTTATGGTTGGAATAGATTTGTTACCAATTTTCACGTAGCTAAAATGAGAAAAATTATCCAATCTTGTTTTACCCATAACTTCTTCATTTTAAATCCGTTTTGAGTGAATCAAATTGCTATGGTTTCATATTGAACTCTATTTTATGAATCTAAACAGAAAAAGTATAGGTTTATAGTCAGAAAAATAAGTTACAAGTTGTTTTTGTAAAGGTAGTCATTTCAGTCGAAAGAACGACGTCTAGATGACCATTTTAGAAAACATACTTCCACTTTGAGTTTAACCATAATTTTTGGATATAGTTTCATGTTCATAATAAAAATCATTTTCCCAGAATAACAACTTTTAAATCAAAGTTTATCATAGTTTTTAATTAACTAACCCAAAACAGCCCGCGGTGTTACTACGACGGCGTAAATCCGGTTTTACGGTATTTTTCATGTTTTCAGGTTTTAAATCATTAAGTTAGCATATCATATAGATATAGAACATGTGTTTAGTTGATTTTAAAAGTCAAGTTAGAAGGATTAACTTTTATTTGTGAACAAGTTTAGAATTAACTAAACTGTGTTCTAGTGATTACAAGTTTGAACCTTCGAATAAGATAGCTTTATATGTATGAATCGAATGATGTTATGAACATCATTACTACCTCAAGTTCCTTGGATAAACCTACTGGAAATGAGAAAAATAGATCTAGCTTCAAAGGATCCTTGGATGGCTTGAAAGTTCTTGAAGCAGAATCATGACACGAAAACAATTTCAAGTAAGATTTTCACTCGAAATAAGATTGTTATAGTTATAGAAATTGAATTAAAGTTTGAATATGATTATTACCTTGTATTAGAAAGATAACCTGCTGTAATTAACAAAGGTTTCTTGATCTTGGATGATTACTTGAAATGGATTTAGAAAACTTGGAAGTAAACTTGCAATCTTGGAAGTATTCTTGATTTTATGAAACTGGAACTTTTGGAATTTATGAAGAACACTTAGAACTTGAAGATAGAACTTGAGAGAGATCAATTAGATGAAGAAAATTGAAGAATTAAAGTGTTTGTAGGTGTTTTTGGTCATTGGTGTATGGATTAGATATAAAGGATATGTAATTTTGTTTTCATGTAAGTAAGTCATGAATGATTACTCATATTTTTGTAATTTTATGAGATATTTCATGCTAGTTGCCAAATGATGGTTCCCACATGTGTTAGGTGACTCACATGGGCTGCTAAGAGCTGATCATTGGAGTGTATATACCAATAGTACATACATCTAAAAGTTGTGTATTGTACGAGTACGAATATGGGTGCATACGAGTAGAATTATTGATCAAACTGAACGAGGATGTAATTGTAAGCATTTTTGTTAAGTAGAAGTATTTTGATAAGTGTCTTGAAGTCTTTCAAAAGTGTATGAATACATATTAAAACACTACATGTATATACATTTTAACTGAGTCGTTAAGTCATCGTTAGTCGTTACATGTAAATGTTGTTTTGAAACCTTTAGGTTAACGATCTTGTTGAATGTTGTTAAACCATTGTTTATTATAACAAATGAGATGTTAAATTGTTATATTATCATGATATTATGATATATAATATATCTTAGTATGATATATATACAGTTAAATGTCATTACAACGATAATCGTTACATATATGTCTTGTTTCGAAATCATTAAGTTAGTAGTCTTATTTTTACATATGTATTTCATTGTTAATACACTTAATAATATATTTACTTATCATTTAACATAATTAACCAAGTGTATCAATATATTAATATGATTCATATGTACCTAGTAAGACGTTGTTATAACGATAATCGTTATATATATATCGTTTTCGAATTTCTTAAATTAATAGTCTCATTTTTATGTATATAACTCATTGTTAAAATACCTAATGAGATACATACTTATAATAAAATCATGTTAACTATATATATAACCATATATATGTCATCGTATAGTTTTTACAAGTTTTAACGTTCGTGAATCACCGGTCAGCTTGGGTGGTCAATTGTCTATATGAAACCTATTTCAATTAATCAAGTCTTAACAAGTTTGATTGCTTAACATGTTGGAAACACTTAATCATGTAAATATCAATTTCATTTAATATATATAAATATGAAAAAGTTCGGGTTACTACATTATTAGTAGTAAGGTTATAAATATTATTATCAAACTTATTAGTAGTATTATTATTAGTCATATATATACATAAAATACTACGATGGAGTTATATTCGGATAATTTCAAAAAGAGTTTTCAAATGGGTTAAAACTAAGGAATTTATGGGTTATATCTAAGGAGGTTATGGTTATTGTTCGGGGGTTTTGTTCGTGAATCAAAGGCCAACCTTGCACTTATCATTTACGTTGCATCTACATACATGTTTCTACAATATTGAACCACAATATTGAACGGTGAGTTTATAGATCCCTTTTTAATTGCTTTTGCAATCTATATTTTTGGTCTGAGAATACATGCACTTTATTTTAAACGCAATGGATACAAGTACATACTAAATTCTACACTGAGTTTGAATCGAAAATCCCTTAGCTTTGGTAACTAGTAACTGCTAGTTATAAGAACTTGTGGGCGTGAATAGTTGTATATGGATCCATAGGGCTTGACATCCCCGTCTGTTCCAGGTATAGAAACTCTAGCCTGAACTATAAAAAAGACGTATACTATTTGAGTTTAGTACACGTTGAATTGCGTGTATTGTACATGTTGGTTACATGTATGTTAAAACGGGGGTGCTTATTGTAACGTTAAAGTTTAGTTACCAGGGTGCTCAATCTTGTAGAATATTTTGATAAACGTTTCTAGATGAAACAACTGAAATCTTGTGATCCACCTTTATATACAGTTTATGCGTAATATTAAAACTATGAACTCACCAACCTTTGTGTTGACACTTTCAAGCATGTTTATTCTCAGGTCCCTAGAAGTCTTTCGCTGTTTGCTTATACGTTATACAAGCTATGTACATGGAGTCATACATGCTTTATTCGAGAAAACTTTGCATTCACAAAATCACCATGTAACTTATTTTGACTGTATTGTCAACGGATGTAGTATCGTAAACTATTGTTTACGGTGATTATCTATAAGTAGAAATCATCATATGTCGAAAACCTTGGATTTATATATTTGGTGTGCCTTTTCAAAAGAATGCAATGTTTACAAAACGTATCATTTAGAGGTCAAAACCTCACTATGAAATCAATGAATAATGTACCGCGTCAATAGCGTTTTGACGGGTCGTTACACACAATCCTAATGCTCGAGACTAATATGCAAAAGTCAACAAAAGTCAATCTAGCTAAAAATGATTTCCAAAATTTATACGTGCATATTATATAACTTAAATATAGTCGTTTTATATATATTTAAAATATATTTATCAGATTTTATTAAAGTAATTAATAAAAGTCATTTATTAATAAAATTATATTTAAAATTTATATATGATAAAAAAATATACTTTTGTAAATCTTAATTAATAAAATTTATAAAGTTCATTTAATATCTTGAAAACATAGTGGTATGTAATATTAATGTAATTATATTACGTGTGGTAAAAATATCTTGGTATCACATATATATTTGTTAAAATAATATCGATAATAACAAGAATAAGTAAAAGTTGTATTATTTTGTAATAATAATTATTATTATTATTCTACTAATAATAATAATAACAATATCTATATTTACTAATGATGATATTAATTATGATGAATGATAATTCTATTCATGATAATAATAACGATACTTTTTAATATTAATATTAATAATAATAATATTTTATAAAGATAATAATTCTATCAAAATGATAATTAATAATAATAATACTAAAATGATAATAATAATGATATCTTATAATAACAATGATATTTCTATTAAAAATGATAATTTTAGTAAAATGATAGTTTAAATATTAATAATACTTTTAATAATAAAACTAATGATAAAAATAATGAAAATGATATTTTTATCTAAATCAATGTCTTCCTAATCGATTTGATTAATAGCGTTTAGTCCCCTTTTATATAGCATTCATAATAAGGATAATATTAGTAGTCATAATAATTAGATAATACATATATTAATAAATATTATAATAATATTTATGATAATACTAATAACTATTTTAATGCTAATAATAATAATAATAATGATAATAGTAATAATAGTAATGATAAGTTAATAATAATCTTAATGATAAATAGGGTAGTAATATTAATAAAAATGACAATTTTTAATAATAATACTTATAACGATAATGATATTGATAATAATAATACAAATTATTAGATAATAATTATAACGACGATAATAATGACGATAGAATGATAATCAATTTAACAATAAATATTCTAAAATTAATAATAATTCAGTTGACTATATCTTTTAATCTGTTCATCGAAATCACACGAGTTCTAAATGAAAAGTTCTTAATTTTTCGCTAACTTTCCAACGACATGCATTTCATATACCCTATCTCAGTAGCATATGTATCTAATTCAGGATTCAACATAAGCTATCTAATGACAATATTAAACGTACAAGCATGCATAATCCTAAATACTCGAGCACTAGTCAGGGATACACTAATAATATATAAAAATTATGTTATGAGTGCTCACGTATCAATATTGAGATTCAATATTACAGGAAAGTACGTAGACCCAACGGAGACGATAAAAATTAGGTTGACCTCACGAGCATACCTCTGATCCATACCCATAACCTCCATAGCTATAACCCATAATTTTCTTAGCTCTATCCCGCTCGAAAAAACCCGTTTGAAATAACTCGCTCATAACCTCGTCGTAGTATTTTATGTATAATACATAATAATAATAATACTAATACGATTAATAATAATATTAATAATAATAATAATATAAATAACATAAATATTACGGAGTATTATTGACTGAGAGATATATATGATATATGTGTGTGTGTACAGAAATGAAATCGTTCGAATTTAAGGAGTTGGCCACACTTCCTTTACCATGCGATCGCATGGTGATTGTGTGGAGTGCCCATGCGATCGCATGGGACTTGATTCCAGCTCACGTTCCATAATTGAGGGCTGCCGACACTCGTAATATTATTATATATATAATATATTTAATTTATATAATTAATTATATATTATATTATATTTACGTGCATAGTTAAATTATAATTTTAGTTCCAATGACTCGTACGTTGTCATTCAACTTATGTCCCATTTTTGGTTTCTCGAACTCATTTTCGTACGCGTAGAAAAACTAGCACTTTATGTTTAGTGACTCGTACCATTTTCAAAATATAAACTTAAATCATTCGTAGCTATATTACACGAAGTGTAACTTATGCATTTGAGTGTTCTGGTCATTTGCTTCTATAAATCATTATCTCGTCGTATATACATATTATCGAAACGTGTTATGACTAAGTTAATATATATATATATATATATATATATATATATATATATATATATATATATATATATATATATATATATATATATATATATATATATATATTTCATTTCGAAATATAAATATGAAATATTTATTTAACAATATATTATATATAGTTTTTCAAAACTAATGACATTTAAAATGTATATATTTTGAAATCGTTAAAAAAATATTATTTCGTAACATTTGTATTTTAAAGTTTAAAATTGATATAATTCATTTATATACAAACGTTCATAAAGACATTTTAATAATCAAATTATTTTATATTCAAAATCATTTTATTACAAAAGATTTTAATAGTAGAAGTTGTTATGTCATAATACATTCTTAATAATAAAAGTCTATTATATCGAAAAACGTTTTCGTTTAAGAAACACTATATATATATATATATACCTTTATAATATAAAGCTTAAATTCTGCTAATTCTATATAATCAATTTACCTTTATAAATAACAGATTACAATAATTCAGTTTTTGAAATTGTTTTCTTACGTTATGAAAATAGATCAGTCGAATATTATGAAATCCAGTTCTCTACTAACTTTTGTCTAACCTTCATCAATTGACATATTTGTTCTTACATGTAAATTAATTTACCAAATATTCCGAATACCGTTAAAAAGAAAAGGTTTCCTAAATCAAAGTGGACCTCTTAACAGAGAGTCGTAAACATACAATGTATCAGATAAATCAATCATTTGATATTATCTTCTAATTTCATCGATAATCATATTGAAACAAATACGTTCATGTAAAGTATTATACGCTTAATACTTTGTTAAAGTTCTTAAGTTATACATATACATACATATACATATTCATATTAAATTATATGATAGTTCGTGAATCGTCGGAATTTGGTCAAGGTTAGATGAATGTATGAACACAGTTTAAAATTCTTGAGATTTAGTTTAACAAACTTTGCTTATCGTGTCGGAAACATATAAAGATTAAAGTTTAAATTTGGTCGAAAATTTCTGGGTTGTCACAGTACCTACCTGTTAAAGAAATTTCGTCCCCGAAATTTGATCGAGGACGTCATGACTAACAGTAAAAATGTTATTATGATGAATGTAAGCTGATACATAGAGTTTTATCATGATTAAGAAATACGGATAAAATGATTCGATTTCTCAAAGCATATGAGTGAAGCTATTTTAAAAGAGTGAAATGAGAAAATAGAGATTTGCCTTATCTTTTGACGTCATCACGGTTGATCTCCGAATTAAAGAAAATCTTTGTAATCTATATAAGATTTGATTCTTCAGCGATTAAAAAAATTATGATCCTCTTCGATTTAATGCGATAATCCATCTCGATTTTTCTGTCGGATATTTCACTATAAATTCACCTTCTTCGTTTGCTTACAACTCACACCTTCTATTCTTTCTTCCCAACTCATATTTTAAAGTATTCGTCAATATGCTTCATCCAGTTCTAATTCTTGATATACTCCTAACTTTCATATCTGTCGTTCTTCTTTTTCATCTGCCGACAGAGGAATCTATTTACTTCTATTATACTCTTGGTTTTATAGTATTTTTAGTCCTCCCATGTCTTTATATTGCTATTTGCATCGATATATATGGTTTGTAATTTCTACATTGTTGTTGGGTTTTATATCTTCCCTTATATCTCGATGTTCCTGCTTCTGTCTTCTATAATCATTGTCATCTACAGTTAATATTTTCTTCTATTTGCTGCGATTTATACTCCCATTTTTATTCCGGAGCTTCATTCTTTCGTTTCCTCTTCTTGCGATTAAGCACCGTATGTAATGATCCAGAATTCGTAGATATGAGTTTTGGAATGAACTTAGTTAATGTTCTAAGAAGGAAATGGTAATGGCACGATCTTGATTTGTCAAATTACTGGAATACCTCGAAAAAGACCGAATTATCAAGAAAATATTTTCTTGATATTTTTATAGATTAAACAGAATACAAGAGTTGTGTAACATGGCACATGATGACGTTATGATCTGTGAATCATCACGTTCTATTTAGAAACTCAGTATGACTTACTGTAATATAATCACGTTGATCAAGTGTCATTATATTATACTAACTCATGCTTCAGTTCCCAACACTACTTTAAAAACATTCATACTTCAAACTCGAAGGTTTCAGAATTTAGAACTAAACAGTTTCCTTTATGATGTAATACAGATATCGCGAAGAGATAAATGATTTCAGATAAGAGTAGTTATGAAAATATTATCAGAAATATGGAGGATATTTATAATGAAAGATACGATGATATCTTAGAATTTCTAATATCAGAGGATGATGAAGAATATTGTCTGCAGGGGTTTAGAGTCAGGAGCAAGGTATTTGTTAAGGACTTCAACAGATACTGAATCATTTAGATTCTTTGAAGGCAGGTTTAGTCGTTAGGATTTTTCCACAGCTGCCTTCATAGTTTTCTCAATCCTTTTTTTCAGTACCAAATTTTCTGAGCTTTGTCAACATACTATTCTTTATCATCAAACATCCGGCTGTTAAAGTCATTTACAGTTTTTGGTTGCTTCATTGAGCTTTTTCAACATTCAGAGTATTGATTCGTAGGCTGGATGCTTTTCAGAACTTCAGAATGGAATATCATAATTCTAAGAGATAAAGGTTATATGTATACATATAACTGTTGATGTAGAAATGCCGTGAGATTCAAAATACTGATTGCTGATTCCAGTAATTGGTATAGCAGTTCTCGTTACAAGATACAGATGAGTATATGATAGAGTTTTAATGAACAAATATAATGGTCTTTCGGAGAGACTTAAGCCAGTGAGTAATGAAGTTGCTGGTAAGTTTACTGTTAGTGTGGTGGAATATAAATGGTTCCCCGGTAACACTGATGAAAAGCATACTTTCATATCAAAGTTATAACAAGGCTAATCCGAATGGAAAGTCGAAATTGATTTTGCTGAAGGTGTGACAAAATTGGCTAATTTAAAACAGAATTGCAATGTTATTTTCGATAATAACAATGCCAAAGGAGCTAGCACAGATACATGTTAAATGTTTACTCAGATTCCGAGTGTTTTTAGGTGCATAACTATATGCATAAATCTTTCCTTCTGTAGATGAAGTGCGGTTAGATCATCCTCTCGATTGAGGTGTTTTCAAGAATCATGAAAGATTTGAACGCATATTGTAATCATCAAGACACAAATGAGGTTTAAGATGAAATCAAGTTACAAAGGATGTTTAAGATGAAATCAAGTGGCAAACTTGAAGAATTGTTTAGTTTCATATGTTATAATCAATATTTTTAATTTATTTTAATTGTCCAATGTTAGTAGTCTACAGTTAGTAGTTTAATAATTCATATATAGTTTAATATAATATTTGAATTAATTAATACGTATCGTGACCCATTGTATACATGTCTCAGACTCGATCACAACTCAAAGTATATATATTATTTTAGAATCAACCTCAACTCTGTATAGCTAACTCGAACATTACCGCATATAGTGTCTATGGTTATTCCAAATAATATATATATAGATGCGTCAATATGATATGTCAAAACCTTGTATACGTGTCCCGGTTTATTCGACGATATTTAAAGTGCGTAAAATAAATAACAGAAATTAAATGACGATAAATAAAATTGCGAGAATTAAAATTGCGATATATAAATTGCGATAAATAAATGTAATAAGGAATTAACAGTTAGCTAGGAACAGTTAGCTAGGATTTTGTTAGCGTGGTTTCTTAACAAAATTTCTCATAGTTAATTTGTTTGTTTCTAACAAATTTTTTTTTGTCCAATGTTTTCTTCATTATGCCACTTGTTGGATTCTGATAAGTCAAAATCCCAATATGAAATTGAATGAAAATGGTTATTCTGTGGTGAACGGATTCGTATATCTGTAGATGTAAGTAGGATAGTAAATGGCCGTTGAATCAGATTCGAAGAATGTACAGTGTAACTTATTAATGTGAAATCTAAATATTCCTCAGATATTACCTACCCGTTAAAATATTTTCACCATTAACAGTTTGTACGAAAGAATTTTTAATTACAATCTTTATGAAAATATACTTACATATATATTTTCTTCAGATGTAATCATGGATTTAATGAGTTAATAATATTAATCTCATTTGATTTACCATTAGAACTAGAATACTTAATCTCTAAAACATTAGAGATTACATAATCACCATGAAGAACGAAGATAATTGATGTAGAACGATACGTAGAACGATGATTATGCTCGAGGTACAAAATGAGATGTTGAGGCGTGTGATGTTTGAACTTGGGTTGTTGGTGGTACTGGTGCTGTTACTGATGGTACTTTTGGGCCAGTGATGTTGCTGAAGCTGGTAAGTTTTGCACCATATTTTCCAAGGCTATAACTTGGGCGCGAAGCTCGTTGACCTTTGCTATTACTCCGGGATGAATGTCGGTTCGGACGAGCAGATGAATAAGATCTAGAATCTGAGATAGTATATAATCGTGATGAGATACTCTGGAAATGAGGGTGAAAATGTTGTTTCAGACTGATTCGCAGGTAAGTGTTTCAGGTTCATTGCCAAGAGGTGAATTCGGTTGGTGAAAAGGATCGCCTTCTTCGAGTCTCCATTGATTAAGTCAACTACGAACCCATCCCCAATTCATCCAGAATTGGTGATGACTGATTTTTTGATCCATTCCGGTTATACTGCTTTCGGAGCTCGAGTGAAAATCCATATCGAAATAGCTGTCGGAATCCGAGGAACTTGAACTGGTTGCAGAATTCATCCTATACGGTTAGATAGAGGATTTTTGATATGAAATGATATTCGAATATCGGATGATATTCTAATTACATAGAATACCTAATACCTATATATAGTACATAAGATGTCATAAATTACGGAGGAATTTACAGAATATGTCAGGCAAAGCTTACAGTAACAGATACGCTAAGATATCAATTAACAGATACGCTAAGATATGAATTTTGTCTATACAATATTCATGCAATCAATGCAGTAAGATGTGTCTAGAGTAAGAATGATAAGCAGGTAATTTCCTAAGGATGATAAGCAGATGATTTCCGACTAGAAATGATAAGCAAAACTTTTGACATTCAGCTAAGGTCGAAGTCTAGAGTCATTAATGAATCCTAACAACTACTAATTAGACACAGTAATGCAAGACCTGGTTCGCTAAAACCACCGCTCTGATACCACATGAAGCGACCCGTCCTAATCCATAAGTACGAATAAAATAACATATGATTACATCACGAGGTATTTCACCTCTATATGATACATTTTACAAATATTGCATTCGTTTTTAAAAGACAACCTTTCATTTCATTGAAAGTTGATAGGTATGCATACCATTTCATAATCTATCCAAACTATAGATGACTTAATGATAATGCTAAAAACGAACATATATTTTATAGCATTATTCCCCAAGAAAGACAAGCTTTTAGTTGCAATTGTTCTATTTACAAGTGATATTCGTTTAAATATTAAAAGGTGAAGACAAAAGATAGATTCGACGAATTGAAGACGCAAAGGTCCAAAAAGCTCAAAAGTACAAAATACAATCAAAGAGGTTCCACTTATTGATAAGAAACGTCTCGAAATTACAAGAGTACAAGATTCAAATCGCAAAGTACAAGATATTAAATTGCATGCAAGGACGTTCAAAAATCCGGAACCGGGACCAGAGTCAACTCTCAACGCTCGACGCAACGGACTAAAAATTACAAGTTAACTATGTATATAAATATAATATAATATATAATTAATTCTTAAAATTAATATATATATATTATAATATATTTATAAAACGACGGCAAATTAAAAGACAAACCTTTGTGAGCTGGAATTACGAACTCCGCGAGTTGCGGAGTATGGAGGCCAAAAATGCCGCGACTCGTGGAGCAGCCAAATACGAAAATCCCTATAAAACCCAACGAATTCTGATCATTTATATCAAAATATATCAATCTCTCTATCTATATACGTAATATTTATATTTATAATTTATATTTTAATTTTAATTTTAATTTTAATCCTAATAATAAAGGTATGTTAGAGAATGTTGTAAGGGTGTAAGTCGAAATTCTGTCCGTGTAACGCTACGCTATTTTTAATCATTGTAAGTTATGTTCAACCTTTTTAATTTAATGTCTCGTAGCTAAGTTATTATTATGCTTATTTAATCCGAAGTAATCATGATGTTGGACTAATTACTAAAATAGGGTAATTGGGCTTTGTACCATAATTGGGGTTTGGACAAAAGAACGACACTTGTGGAAATTAGACTATGGGCTATTAATGAGCTTTATATTTGTTTAACTAAATGATAGTTTGTTAATGTTAATATAAAGATTTATAATTGGACGTACCCATAAATTACCATATACACTCAATCGGACACGATGGGCGGGGTATTTATATGTACGAATAATCGTTCATTTAACCGGACACGGGAATGGATTAATAGTCATTAGAATTATTAAAACAGGGGTGAAATTATGTACAAGGACACTTGGCATAATTGTTAACAAAGTATTAAAACCTTGGGTTACACTCAGTCGACATCCTGGTGTAATTATTAAACAAAGTATTAAAATCTTGTTACAGTTTAAGTCACCAAATTAGTTGGAATATTTAACTTCGGGTATAAGGATAATTTGACGAGGACACTCAAACTTTATATTTATGACTGATGGACTGTTATGGACAAAAATCAGACGGACATATTAAATAATCCAGGACAAAGGACAATTAACCCATGGGCATAAAACTAAAATCAACACGTCAAACATCATGATTACGAAAGTTTAAATAAGCATAATTCTTTTATTTCATATTTAATTTCCTTTATTTTATATTTAATTGCACTTCTAATTATCGCATTTTTATTTATTGTTATTGTATTTAATTGCACTTTTATTATTCGCAATTTCATTATCGTTATTTACTTTACGCTTTAAATTAAGTCTTTTATTTATTTAATATTTTACATTTGGTTTTAACTGCGACTAAAGTTTTAAAATCGACAAACCGGTCATTAAATGGTAAAAACCCCCTTTATAATAATAATATTACTTATATATATATATTTGTATTTTTATAAAAGTAAACTAATATAGCGTTAAGCTTTGTTTAAAGATTTTCCCTGTGGAACGAACCGGACTTACTAAAAACTACACTACTGTACGATTAGGTACACTGCCTATAAGTGTTGTAGCAAAGTTTAAGTATATCCATTCTATAAATAAATAAATATCTTGTGTAAAATTGTATCGTATTTAATAGTATTTTATACCCCTTAGCTTTGACATCAAATATTTTTGGCGCCGCTGCCGGGGACAATCTAGCTTAAAAGCCGAAAGTGTAACGCTCAATTTTAAAAAAAAAAGTTTTTTATTTTTAGTTTACTTTTATTAAAATTCGCTTTTGTAAAAATACGTTTTTAATTATTCGAAAATATAAAAAGAAAAACAAAAATATAAATATTTTTAAGATTTTGTTAAATATTTAAGTTTTATAAAGTTTCTTTATTTTTATTTTATAAAAATTATAAGTTTTATTTAAATAGTTTGTGTTTATTTAAAATATAAAATCAAAAACCGAAAAATATATATATATATATATATATATATATATATATATATATATATATATATATATATATATATATATATATATATATATATATATATATATATATATATATATATATATATATATATATAAATCTAGTTTTAAGATTTTTATTTATAAAATTATTCAGTAGTTCTATTTTTATTTTAGTTTTTAAATATAAGTTTTTTTTATATAAGTATTTTATTTAGTTTTTAAAACAGAAAATAAAACATATAAAAAAAAACGTGTCGAATTAAAAACTGTACCTGAGTTGAATTTTGGAACCCCGCGACTAAGGAGTTTTCAGCTTCGAATACCGCTACTCGCGGAGCCTCTCTGACACACGTGACAGAAACCCTAATCAGCATTAAATACGGGGTAATTATTATTTATTTATTATTATTAACCCTATTTACTTATTTATTATTATAATTAGTTTTAAGTTTTTAAATTAAATTGTATTTTAGTTAAATTAGTTTAATTAAAATATAAAATTAATAGTTTAATAAAATAAATAATATAAAAATAATATTTTTATAAAAATTGTACTTTTTACAACTTTTTATATATTTTTATATTTTGTCTCTTTTTAATTATTTTAGCGTAATATTTGTATTTTTCGTTAATTTTTAGTTTTAAACTAAGTTATTGCCATAATTATTTTTTACTTCTAGATTTTTAGACTTTGCCGTAAAATTCCTTAAGTGCTTTTTCTTTAGACTAAGATTTAGGTGCTTTAGAATTTTGCGACACCTTTTTAAGTTTTAGTACTTTTTTTAAGTTATTGCCATTTGGGATATAGTTTTACTTGTAAGCTTTAATATTTTTAGACACCTTTTACCTATGTATCAATTATCATTCCAATTAGTAATCTCAATTTGCGATTATAATTTTAAGTTAGTGATAGTAATAAGGTTGGGTTAGTCGAGTGTTTTTAAATTCTATAAGTCACTCTTTTTCTTTCTTATTTTTATTTTTCGATCTTTTTCCGACACACTCTTTTTCTTTCTTATTTTTCGTTATTCTAGTTTTAGGACATAGATTTTTATTCTACTTCTTATCTAAATTTCTTAAAATTACAAAAATTTATTTTAAGTGGTTAAATTGATAGACATCAAAATTTTCTGGTTCGTAGTAATAGTTGGATTTGTACGTGGACCGGGTTATTGGAGCCAAACAGTCCTCAATTATATTGAGACCAAACGAATCCTGCCCCTCTGCTGCATCTTTTGGCTATTCAAAACGTGGGCAAAATCAGAAAAGTCTATTAATTGGATAACTTATATAATTTTTCTTTCCTTTTTAAAAAACTAATAGGATATTCAGTGAATGCACCGAGCAAGACGTTCACCACCTTTTGTACGTTCACCACCTGTAACTAGATCAAGACATTTAACAAATATTACCGCCGTTGATTTTTCTTTAGAGTCGTCATCCAGTCGACTAAGTACTCCAGTTCAAATTTCCGATAATCCATTTTTTGAACCCGACCTCACAATTGAGAATCCGGAGAATATTCAGGGACGATTCATAGATCCTGAACCACTAAACTTTCCTCCGGAACCACCAATCATTCAAACAGAGATTGTTGAGGAACGAACCATTAAATCAGAATCCTCTAGTGATTCCGATTCAACAAATTCAATTATGGAGAATCTGGAACCTTTAAGTATGGAAGACCGAATGAGAGCTAAACGCACTGGCCAAGGTCACACAATTACTCATCCAGACATTAATGCGCCAGATTATGAAATCAAAGGACAAATTCTACACATGGTAACTAATCAATGCCAATTTAGTGGTGCGCCGAAGGAAGATCCAAATGAACATCTTCGTACCTTTAATAGGATCTGCACACTATTTAAAATCCGAGAAGTAGAAGATGAACAAATATATCTCATGTTATTTCCCTGGACTTTAAAGGGAGAAGCAAAAGATTGGTTGGAATCGTTACCTGAAGGGGCGATTGATACATGGGACGTTTTAGTTGAAAAATTTCTTAAACAATTCTTTCCGGCATCTAAAGCCGTAAGACTTCAAGGAGAAATTGTTATGTTCACACAGAAACCGAATGAAACTCTATATGAGGCGTTGACAAGATTTGGAAAGTTATTAAGAGGATGTCCGCAACATGGTTTAGACACCTGTCAAATAGTACAAATATTCTACCAAGGATGCGACATCACTACAAGAAAAGACATAGATAGAGCAGCTGGTGGTTCCATTATGAAGAAAACCGAAACTGATGCTTACAAAATTATTGATAACACTGCTTCCCACTCACATGAGTGGCACCAAGAAAAAGATATCGTTAGATCATCTAAAGCAGCTAGAGCCGATTCTAGCCATGACTTAGATTCCATTTCCGCAAAGATAGATGCTGTCGAGAGATGAATGGAAAAGATGACTAAGGATATTCACTCAATACGAATTAGTTGTGAGCAGTGTGGAGGACCACATTTGAAAAAAGATTGTCTTAGTATTGAATTAACAATGGAACAAAGAGAGAATATTTCATACATAAACCAAAGGCCTGGAAATAATTATCAGAATAATTATCAACCGCCAAGACCGATCTACAATCAAAACCAGAATTATAATAGAAATATTCCATACAACAACCAACAAGGTCCTAGTAATCAACAAGTATCCAACAATACTTACAATCAGCAAAGACCTAATTTTCAAAACAAACCACCACAAACCGATGATAAAAAGCCAAATTTAGAAGATATGATGATGAAGCTAGTTGAAACTCAAACGCAGTTTTTCACATCTCAAAAACAAACTAATGAACAAAATGCTCAAGCATTTAGAAATCAACAAGCTTCTATTCAAAACTTGGAACAAGAAGTAAGTAACCTAGCAAGGTTAATAGGTGAAAGAAAACCGGGAAGTTTACCTAGTGATACAAATGCTAACCTCCGGAATGAAACAGCTAAAGCCATTACCACAAGAAGTGGTACAACACTTAAACCACCTGAAATACCTGTAACTTCTGATGAAGCTATTCCTACTCCACAAGAACCACAACCTGAACAAGATAAGGAAAAAGAACCGGTAGTTGAAAAAGTTAATGAAGATAACACAGTTAAGGCTAAACCTTATGTTAAACCATACCAACCACCACTTCCTTACCCGAGTAAAATGAAGAAAGAGAAACTTGAAGCCGAGCAATCCAAATTCTTGGATATGTTTAAACAGATAAATGTAAATCTTCCTTTCATTGATGTGATTTCAGGAATGCCTAGATATGCTAAATTCTTGAAAGATCTGATTACGAATAGAAAGAAAATGGAAGAACTCTCGGCTGTTACCATGAACGCTAATTGTTCAGCAGTGCTGTTGAATAAGATACCAGAAAAACTATCTGATCCAGGAAGTTTCACAATTCCATGTTTTCTGGGTAGTCTTAGTTCAATAGAAGCATTGGCAGACTTAGGTGCTAGTATAAATTTAATGCCGTATTCACTATACGCTAAACTAGACCTTGGAGAATTGAAACCAATAAGAATAATCATACAGCTAGCCGATCGATCAATAAAATATCCTAGAGGGATAATGGAGAACATGCTAGTTAAAGTTGGTACTTTAGTATTTCCAGTAGATTTTGTTGTTCTGGACATGGAAGAAGATTCTCAAGTTCCTCTCATATTAGGAAGACCATTCTTAAACACGGCTAAAGCAATGATAGACGTGTTTGGTAAGAAATTGACCCTAAGTATAGAGGATGAGAGTGTTACCTTTTCAGTTGATAGAGCAATGCAACAACCACAATCTGCAGATGATATATGTTATTATAGATGCACATGCAGAATTATTAGAAGAATTTCCAGAATTACAAGGAACAGGAGAATGTTCTTTAGGAGAAGGTAATGAACCAATTAATGAAGCTGAAATATTAGCTGCACTTATAGCTAATGGATATGAACCAACAACAGAAGAAATTCAAATGCTAAAAGAAGAAGACAGATATCGATATAAATCATCGATAGAAGAACCTCCGAAATTAGAGTTAAAGCGACTTCCAAACCATTTGGAATACGCTTATTTACATGGTGAATCTGAATTACCTGTAATAATATCGTCTTCTCTTACTGAAAATGAGAAATCACAACTCATTTCTGTGTTGAAAGCTCATAAACCAGCCATTGCATGGAAAATTCATGATATTAAAGGAATAAGTCCTTCGTATTGCACACATAAAATCCTTATGGAAGAAGGTCATAAAACGTATGTGCAACGCCAACGAAGACTAAATCCTAATATGCAAGATGTAGTTAAGAAAGAGATTATTAAACTGCTAGACGCAGGTCTAATTTATCCAATCTCTGATAGTCCATGGGTAAGCCAAGTTCAATGCGTGCCTAAGAAGGGTGGCATGACTGTCATTACAAATGAGAAAAATGAGCTTATTCCTACTAGGACTGTAACAGGATGGCGTGTATGTATTGATTATATAAAATTAAATGACGCCACCAGAAAAGATCACTTTCCCTTACCTTTCATTGATCAAATGTTGGAAAGATTAGCCGGAAATAGTTACTATTATTTTCTTGATGGATTTTCCGGATATTTTCAAATTCCAATAGCACCCGAAGATCAAGAGAAAACCACATTCACGTGCCCTTATGGTACTTTTGCTTACAAACGCATGCCATTTGGACTTTGCAACGCCCCTGCAACCTTTCAAAGGTGTATGATGGCGATTTTTCACGACATGATAGAAGAATGCATGGAAGTTTTCATGGATGACTTTTCAGTCTTCGATGATACATTTGAAACATGTCTAGCTAATCTTGAACGAATGCTTATTAGATGCGAACAATCAAATCTAGTTCTTAATTGGGAGAAATGCCATTTTATGGTTAAAGAAGGCATCGTTCTTGGTCATAAAATTTCAAAAGAAGGAATTGAAGTGGATAGAGCTAAAGTAGATGTAATTGCTAAACTTCCACATCCCACCAATGTTAGAGGAGTTAGGAGTTTTCTAGGGCATGCCGGTTTTTATCGACGTTTCATAAAAGATTTTTCTAAAATTGCCACTCCTATGAATAAACTCCTAGAAAAGGATGCTCCATTCATCTTTTCAGATGAATGTATCAAATATTTTAATATTCTCAAAGAGAAACTCACTAATGCGCCGATCATGATAACACCAAATTGGAATCTACCGTTTGAATTAATGTGCGATGCAAGTGATTTTGCAATGGGAGCCGTTTTAGGACAAAGGATTGAAAAACGATTTCAACCTATATATTATGCTAGTAAGACGTTACAAGGAGCACAAACAAATTATACAACTACTGAAAAATAACTCCTTGCTATTGTCTTTGCTTTTGACAAATTTCGATCATATCTCGTTCTAGCTAAAACGGTGGTCTATACCGACCATTCTGCTCTTAGATACCTATTTTCGAAATAAGATGCTAAACCAAGATTAATCCGTTGGATCTTACTCTTACAAGAGTTCGATATTGAAATCCGAGATAAAAAAGGAGCAGAAAATCTCGCCGCTGATCATCTTTCTCGTCTTGAAAATCCCGAATTAGAAGTTCTAAATGAATCGGCCATACAAGACAACTTTCCTGATGAATATTTATTGAAGATAGATTATAATGAAATCCCATGGTTTGCAGACTATGCAAACTACTTAGTTTGCGGATTCCTTGAAAAAGGATTGTCGTACCAAAAATGAAAGAAATTCTTCAGTGATATAAAACACTATTTCTGGGAAGATCCACATCTGTTTAAAAGTTGTCCCGATGGAATAATACGCCGATGTGTATTCGGAGATGAAGCTAGTAAAATTTTAAACCATTGTCACACAGGACCAACAGGAGGGCATTATGGGCCTCAATTAACAGCAAGAAAAGTTTATGAAGCTGGATTCTATTGGCCTACAATTTACAAAGGCGCACACCTTCTTTGCAAATCCTGTGATGCATGTCAAAGGGCCGGAAAAATAAGTCAACGTGATGAAATGCCACAAAATGTCATACAAGTATGTGAAGTATTTGACATTTGGGGTATTGACTTTATGGGTCCATTTCCAAAATCTCATAATAATCTCTATATTCTCGTAGCCATTGATTATGTATCTAAATGGGCGGAAGCACAAGCTCTCCCAACTAATGATGCACGAGTTGTAGTCAACTTTTTAAAACGTCTTTTTTGCAAGGTTTGGAACACCGAAAGCTTTAATAAGTGATCGGGGGTACTCATTTCTGTAATAATCAACTTGAAAAAGTTCTTAAAAGATATGGAGTAACTCATAAAATCTCCACCGCATATCATCCGCAAACAAGTGGACAAGTTGAAAATACCAACCGAGCTTTAAAACGTATTCTAGAGAAAATCGTAGGATCAAATCCGAAGGAATGGTCCATTAAATTGGAGGATGCACTATCGGCTTTTAGAACAGCCTACAAAACTCCAATTGGAACCACACCTTTTAGACTTGTTTATGGAAAAGCATGTCATCTTCCAGTAGAAATTGAACACAAAGCATTTTGGGCTTTGAAGACATGTAATCTTGATATACATGAAGCTGGACGTCTGCGATTAAGTCAACTAAACGAATTAGAAGAATTAAGACATGAAGCATACAAAAATTCGTTAATCTATAAAGAAAGAACGAAGAAATGGCATGATAAAAGAATCAGAAGTTTAAAAGAATTTAAAGAAGGAGACAGAGTTCTTCTTTTCAATTCACGATTCAAGCTATTTCCTGGAAAATTGAAATCAAGATGGTCTGGACCATTCATAGTCAAAAGAGTTTTCCCATACGGAACGATAGAATTAATAAATTCAAATGGGATTGAATTTAAGGTTAATGGTCACAGAGTTAAACACTACATAGATAGTCCGATGGAATTCGACAATGAAGTTAATCACAATTTCGATACCACAGCTAACTAAGTGTGGGGAGAATCAAGTCTTTAAAGGATAATATGTATTTTTGTTAGAGTTAGATTGTCTGTTTTCGTGTAGTTCTCGAAAATGGAACCCGAATGGTCTTTCCCTAGCAGACCCTAAAGAACTAGTCTTCTCCCCCCATTCTAAATTTTTATTTTTTTAGGAAATGAAGACTGCCTGTGAACTAAACCATGGTCTAATGCTACACGCTTTGATCACTAAACGTAATAATGACACACTACCGAGTGAAATAGTATCAGTAATCAGAGAAAGATTGGACGGAGTAAGAAAAGAATCCAGATGCGAAGATAATAAGTTACAATTTGGTAAAGGAAAATCAAAATCCGCAGCGAAAAGAAGAGCACGACACCTTGAAAGATGTCACAAATGCGAAAAATGGTCACATGGAGGTAAATGTTCAAATAATCAAACCTATTTAAATACCGAATTTGTTACTTTATGCAGAGACGGACCGTTCATATGTTTAGAAGAAAAAACACTGAATGCTCGAGGTTACGCCTATGTAGCCATGGAAAACCAATTAAACCGACTATCTTATGAATGGGATAGATCGTATAACTAAGAATACTATCTCACAGGTAAGTCTGTACAGTTTTTTGTTTTTATTTTTATTTTTAACCGTTTGATAATAAACGCTAATTTGTTCGCTATAAAGTATTAAATTGGTATTGAATAAAATTAGGTTTGGCGACCGAAATTATTGATATCATTCAAAAATTTATTACATCACTGCGAAATTTAATGTTTATTCTTAAGGTATAAATATCTTTAATTAATCAACCCAAAATATTTCAAAAATTCGTCATGAGTTAAATTAGGTCTTGGAACCGAAATTACTTTACCGAAAAGAGGGGCGCATATTTTTGATAATATTCGATTGATTAAAGTGGGATAAAAAGCCAAAAAGATTTTAATTTTATTTTTACCATTTTTTTTAAAATTAATATATTAATCTTAAATTAATATTGTAAACTTTGTAAAAACAATATATTTAAAATTGTAAATATTTGAAAAATATAATATAAGTTTGGTGTGATTTTATAATATGAATTTTTAAATTAAGTTTGGTGTGAATTTTTAATTTTTAAAATAAGAATTTTTAATTTTATGCATTTCAAATTTTAAGTTTGGTGTGAATTTTTAATATTAATTTTGAATTTTATGTATTTTTATTTTAAGTTTGGTGTGAATTTAAAAACAAAAATTTACTTTATCTCATTAAGTTAAAAATATGATTTTTAAAATTCGTCGTAAGTTGAAGACTAGGTCATTGAACCGAAATTGCTTTACCCGAGGGAGGGACGAGAACTTTTATTATCATTATTTTTAATCTTATTGAATTAAAGTATGCCAAAAACATTAAAAAAAAAAAACCTAAAAATCTTAGCTTTTAAAACAATCGCTACAAAAAGACAAATTTTAAAATTTTGTGGAAGGACGGACTAGGACATCGATCCGAAACGACCTCGCCCTAAATAACAAGGGAAACAAAATTTTAAAATTAATTACTTAATTGTTTTAATTAGTATAAGATATATATATATATATATATATATATATATATATATATATATATATATATATATATATATATATATATATAAATACAAACCCCGCGACTCGCGGAGTTTGAAGGGTCAAACACCGCGACTCGCGGAGGGACCAAAACCCAGAAAAAAATAAAAACGTAATCAGCTCAGTCCACACACCACAAAAACAAAAATACTGCGAAAATAACCTGAAAAAACCCGAAAAACACACACCAAATTCGCAATTTTTGACCGTTAATCATCAAATCTTTTACTAAAATCATGTTGAGAAGGATGCTATCAAGGAATTACTCAAGAAAAACGGTAAATTTCTACACCTAAACACCATTTAATCCGAAAATTAGTGTTCTTGAGCAATTTTATACCCAATTTGATTTTGATGCTTTTTAGTGTAATTATGTTTAAATTGCTTATGTATTATGCTTGTATAACCTAGATTGATACTATTTAACATGATTAGATGCCTTAAACTTCAAATTTTGAGTAATCTAGGGTTTGTGTTCTTGAGCAAATTTGGGGCTTTTTGATATAAACAGATTATGGCCGATTTTTGTCATGAATTGTTGCTAAATTAAGTAGTGTAACATGTTTAGGTAGTTAAATGATCCAAACTTTGAGCCTAAGCATGATTTTGAGAATTAAAGTGGACTTTTTCAAGTCTAAAATTCATGAACTTGATTTTTGAGAGATAATGCCATTTGAAACTTGTTTAATTGCTAGTGATGATTATTTTGACATGTTATTTGAGTTGAATGCATATGAACTTGGCGAACATTTTCGTATATGCTTATTTTAAAAAGTGTAGATTTGATGAAAATAAGAAAATGAGCTTAAGTTTGATATAAATTAAACATGTCATTGTAATTATTTTGATTGATGATTTTGCTGACACTAATGAATATTTGGATGCACAAAAATTGTGTTTGATGTGTTTTGCAGACTGAAAGGGGTGAATCTTCATCCCAAGCTCGCAATGCTCCTGCTGAGAATATGGAACAACAGGAGGTGGATAACTACTACAAACAAGATATACCTCATCCAGTCATGACATTTTCTGATATGCACTTGGAAGATTTGCACCCGAACCTGAGATTTGATAGACTTTGGATAGATTATCCAAAATACCAAAGGGGTTTGCATACTCTTCATACTAAAGCTGTTGAAGTACCTAGGGTCATAGAATGGGGACCATTAGAAGCTGTAGAATTGGCTGGGCCAATTAGGGAATTACTTGCACAGAGGTATGGTAATTCTACTTTTAACGATTGGGTACGGTTATTCAACATGCGTAGACCTGTATATAAAGTATGGTGTGAAGAATTGTTGTGTAGTATAGAATTAAATGATCGGGTAGCTAGTTTAACTGATCGATCTTTTATTAGATTTTTGTTAGGAGGTTCGATGCGCCACATGTCTTTACTAGACATGGCTCAGGCTTTACGTATATATACGCCTGAGGAGTTAGCATCTGCCGATTGTAGAGGGTTGATATTGAACGGTAGGAAGATAGACGAAAATTTTGATACGCATGGTGTATGAAGTCAAATGACTAGCCATCACCGATTTAAAGGGGGAAATTACTCTTATTTGGATATAGTTAGAGCTGAATTAAGAGTAATTCATAGGTTTTTAGCCAATTCGATTACACAACGAGGTATGAACAAGGAAAAGGTAAATGAACAGGATTTGTTTTACCACATGTGTATTTGAGACCCACAAAGCGCTGTAAGTATACCTTATTGTGTGGGTTATTATTTATCAGCTATGGTTACGGGGATGAGACCGCATAGCATAATAGGAGGTGGTATATTTATTACTTTGATTGCTGAATATCTCGGTGTGGATATAAGTCGGGGGGGATTACTAATCGAAGAACCAGAACCCCGAGATACAATAGGTTTAAATGTATACCATGGTGCGAAAGTTTTGAAGAGGCGAAATAACGCCGCAGCACGATATAATGGTAGACATCCACAGGTTGAGAGAAACCAACAGCAAGGTAATGTAGGAGGGGGAAATGAAATGGCAGAAATGCAAAGGTTTATAGCTTCACAAGAGTATGAAAATGCTAGACATAGAGCATTTGAAGATTGGCAAGTTCATCAAAACCAAATCATAGCTTATTGCCAACATATAGGTAGAAACTATATTCCTACTCCATCGCCCATATTCCCTCCCTGGTCTATAGAGATCCAACCACCGTATCCTACGTATAACCCAGCCGAAGCATTTTATAGCACATATGGTTATGCGTGGAATCCCTTATGGTATTAGTATCATCCCTAGTCTACTTAGTTTTTTTTATTTTATTATTTGTAATGTTGATACATTTAATACTTATGTTGGATTTTTAATAGTTTTATTATTTTCTAAATTTTATTATTAGATTTTAATAATTTTTGAATGTGGGGTAATATACCAAACTTCAAAAATATGTATATATGTTTGCAGTTTATCTTATGTATACAACAGGGTAAAACAACGCATTTTCAAAGACTAGCATTAAGTTCAGCAAAAGCAACTAATTTTGACGACAAGATGCAAAATAAATGTGATATAACAACAAGACGGAATGAACAAATGATATGCACCATTTATCATTCAGCAAACAAACGCCAATATGTTTGGAAAATTTGGTAAAATTTAATCATTTTCACACAAATCACCCTCAATAATTTAAATTGTTACTGATTTCTTGCAAATGAGGGCATTGCAAGATCTTAAGTGTGGGAAGGGGTTAAATTCTTTCGGATTTTAAAATTTTTACTTTATACACTTGGTTACCATTAGAAATACTAGTAAAGTAGTAGTTGTATTAGAATCTAGTGCTCTCTGATAATAAAAAACAGCCCTAGTCTTATATACTGACTACCCAATTCTAGTAAAATTTTTCAAAATTTTCAATTAAATGAACTCAAAATCATGTTTATACATATTTATGAACGATAAACCTAGGTGTTAACACCGAAATTATTGTTACCTTGGAAAGGACATAAATTGAGAAACAAACCAAAATGTTAGAATTCATTTAAATTGGAATAGAGGACAATAAAAAGGAAAATAAAAGCCAAGTGTGGAAAAAATTACCAAGTTATCTTAAACATATGTCACATATTTCTGTAACAAATAACTGAAAATACTTTTGCTTTGGACTAAACTAAACTGTTTTACCCGATGAAAGAAAAGAAGAGATGGATCTACACGATGAATCAATTCCATCATTAAAAGGAAGTTAAGTCTTTCGAAAAAGAAACGCGCTTCTTGATTTAGGTCAGGAAGTTGTCGTCCAGACCAGCTGTAGGTTGACGAAAAATCTAGAAAAGTCATCATTAAAATCAGCAGGAAATCCACGGACCTCGGCATAAAACAGGGTCGCCAAGTGGTCAGATTTATCCTAACCATGAGAAGGATTTATCTCGTACAATGGGGGGGCACCGTGCAAATTAGCTTGATAAGACTAATGAATCAGATCCCCAGAAAGGATAATCTCCTTAAAGATTAAAAATCAGCTTTTAAGCATGATATTACTCAATCCTTGAGATTGACCTTAAAGATTGAGAATTACAAACTCATGGAATTCAATGATATCTAAACTCGAGCTTGAACGAGAAAATATTTTGATCAAATTATAAACCGATTTATTTTCTGAAAATCCATTTTCAATGCGTTCATTACCATTGAACGTAAAATCCTAGGAATTCACCTGGAATTCATTAGGTCACCTGAACTAAATCGGGTGTCAACCGTAAGAACGGTGGTTGCATAGCATGGTCAAAGACAGGACGTTGTGCCAGACCAAAAAATCATAAGGGTGAGCTTTACTCTTGCTCCTACCAAGGATAGTAATTGCGTCCGACACGTTATAGACCATAATTAAAAGCATGTCAGGGGACATTGCCTTAACAGTTGCTTGTTCAATGCTTTCCTTTACAACCGGATGGTAGTTTACCGAAAGGTAATATATGGGACAAGTAAACTGGACGTGTTGCTTTCCTAATACAAGGTTAGAAAGTGGGTGACACAAAACCATAAGTTTAGAGCTAAAATTTTCAAATATGAAACCCACCAAACCCACAAAAATATTTTGCAAACACCGGTGAAGGGTTATTCCGGAAAACTTATCTAGGGTAAAAACTAGATTTAATTTTCAAAAGATCAAATGTTTTCATAAAGATCCAATTTCCTTAATGGATCTAAATTTTTATAGTCATGTGGGACTGTAAACCATATCGTTACTACCATTGTTTACACCGCCGTATAGAAATCACTGATGTACAAAGTGTGAAGAATAAAGAAGTGATTCTTGTATTTCAAGACTATATTGCTTGAGGACAAGCAACGCTCAAGTGTGGGAATATTTGATAATGCTAAAAACGAACATATATTTCATTGCATTATTCCTCAAGAAAGACAAGCTTTTAGTTGCAATTGTTCTATTTACAAGTGATATTCGTTTAAATATTAAAAGGTGAAGACAAAAGATAGATTCGACGAATTGAAGACGCAAAGGTCCAAAGAGCTCAAAAGTACAAAATACAATCAAAGAGGTTCCAATTATTGATAAGAAACGTCTCGAAATTACAAGAGTACAAGATTCAAAACGCAAAGTACAAGATATTAAATTGCACGCAAGGACGTTCGAAAATCCGGAACCGGGACTAGAGTCAACTCTCAATGCTCAACGCAACGGACTAAAAATTACAAGTTAACTATGTATATAAATATAATATAATATATAATTAATTCTTAAAATTAATATATATATTATAATATATTTATAAAACGTCGGCAAATTAAAAGACAAACCTTTGTGAGCTGGAATTACGAACTCCGTGAGTTGCGGAGTATGGAGGCCAAAAATGCCGCGACTCGCGGAGCAGCCAAATTCGAAAATCCCTATAAAACCCAACGAATTCTGATCATTTATATCAAAATATATCAATCTCTCTATCTATATACGTAATACTTATATTTATAATTTATATTTTAATTTTAATTTTAATTTTAATCCTAATAATAAAGGTATGTTAGCGAATGTTGTAAGGGTGTAAGTCGAAATTCTGTCCATGTAACGCTACGCTATTTTTAATCATTGTAAGTTATGTTCAACCTTTTTAATTTAATGTCTCGTAGCTAAGTTATTATTATGCTTATTTAATCCGAAGTAATCATGATGTTGGGCTAATTACTAAAATAGGGTAATTGGGCTTTGTACCATAATTTGGGTTTGGACAAAAGAACGACACTTGTGGAAATTAGACTATGGGCTATTAATGAGCTTTATATTTGTTTAACTAAATGATAGTTTGTTAATGTTAATATAAAGATTTATAATTGGACGTACCCATAAATTACCATATACACTCAATCGGACACGATGGGCGGGGTATTTATATGTACGAATAATCGTTCATTTAACCGGACACAGGAATGGATTAATAGTCATTAGAATTATTAAAACGGGGGTGAAATTATGTACAAGGACACTTGGCATAATTGTTAACAAAGTATTAAAACCTTGGGTTACACTCAGTCGACATCCTGGTGTAATTATTAAACAAAGTATTAAAATCTTGTTACAGTTTAAGTCCCCAAATTAGTTGGAATATTTAACTTCGGGTATAAGGATAATTTGACGAGGACACTCGCACTTTATATTTATGACTGATGGACTGTTATGGACAAAAACCAGACGGACATATTAAATAATCCAGGACAAAGGACAATTAACCCATGGGCATAAAACTAAAATCAACACGTCAAACATCATGATTACGAAAGTTTAAATAAGCATAATTCTTTTATTTCATATTTAATTTCCTTTATTTTATATTTAATTGCACTTATAATTATCGCATTTTTATTTATTGTTATTGTATTTAATTGCACTTTTATTATTCGCAATTTCATTATCGTTATTTACTTTACGCTTTAAATTAAGTCTTTTATTTATTTAATATTTTACATTTGGTTTTAACTGCGACTAAAGTTTTAAAATCGACAAACCGGATATTAAACGATAAAAACCCCCCTTTATAATAATAATAATATTACTTATATATATATTTGTATTTTTATAAAAGTAAACTAATATAGCGTTAAGCTTTGTTTAAAGATTTTCCCTGTGGAACGAACCGGACTTACTAAAAACTACACTACTGTACGATTAAGTACACTGCCTATAAGTGTTGTAGTAAGGTTTAAGTATATCCATTCTATAAATAAATAAATATCTTGTGTAAAATTGTATCGTATTTAATAGTATTTCCTTGTAAAATATGAAGCTATTTTATATACACCTCGCACGACATCACTTAATCTGTCATTTACTTAATAATGATCTTTATTAAACTCAACGACTTGAATGCAACGTCTTTTGAAATATGCCATGAATGACTCCAAGTAATATCTCTAAAATGAGCAAATGCACAGCGGAAGATTTCTTTAATACCTGAGAATAAACATGCTTTTAAGTGTCAACCAAAAGGTTGGTGAGTTCATTAGTTTATCGTAATCAATCATTTCCATAATTTTAATAGACCACAAGATTTCATTTTTCATAAACATCATTCTCATATCAGGCATTTCGCAAACTACATAGAGATAAAAATCATTCATATGGCGAACACCTGGTAACCGACCTTAACAAGATGCATATAGAATATCCCCATCATTCCGGGACAACCTTCGGACAAGATAAATTCGAAGTACTAAAGCATCCGGTACTTTGGATGGGACTCATTGGGCCCGATAGATCTATCTTTAGGATTCGCGTCAATTAGGGTGTCTGTTCCCTAATTCTTAGATTACCAGACTAAAAGGGGCATATTCGGTTTAATAATCCAGCCATAGAATGTAGTTTTAAGTACTTGTGTCTATTCCGTCAAACATTTATAAAAGCGCATGTATTCTCAGTCCCAAAAATATATATTGCAAAAGCATTTAAAAAGGGAGTAATGAAACTCACAAAACTGTATTTCGTAGCAATAATGCATATGACGGCACTTGAACAAGTGCAAGGTTGGCCTCGGATTCACGAACCTATATATATATATATGTGTGTGTGTGTGTGTGTGTGTGTGTGTTGGTCAATATCTGTCTAACAATTTAGGTCAAATCGTAGTGTATCACAATCCTAATGCTCGAAAATAATATGCAAAAGTCAACAAAAGTCAATCTGGCTAAAAATGATTTCCAAAATTTATACGTGTATATTATATAACTTAAATATAGTCATTTTATATATATTTAAAATATATTTATCAGATTTAATTAAAGTAATTAATAAAAGTCATTTGTTAATAAAATTATATTTAAAATTTATATATGATAAAAAAATATTCTTTTGTAAATCTTAATTAATAAAATTTATAAAGTTCATTTAATATCTTAAAAACAAAGTGGTATGTAATATTAATGTAATTATATTACGTGTGGCAAAAATATCTTGGTATCACATATATATTTGTTAAAATAATATCGATAATAACAATAATAAGTAAAAGTTGTATTATTTTGTAATAATAATTATTATTATTCTACTAATAATAATAATAATAATAATAACAATATTTATATTTACTAAAGATGATATTAATTATGATGAATGATAATTCTATTCATGATAATAATAACGATACTTTTTAATATTAATTGTAATAATAATAATATTTTATAAATATAATAATTCTATTCAAAATGATAATTAATAATAATAATAATACTAAAATGACAATAATAATGATATCTTATAATAACAATGATATTTCTATTAAAAATGATAATTTTAGTAAAATGATAGGTTAAATATTAATAATACTTTTAATAATAAAAGTAATGATAAAAATAATGAAAACGATATTTTTATCTAAATCAATGTCTTCCTAATCGATTTGATTAATAGCGTTTAGTCCCCTTTTATATCGCATTCATAATAAGGATAATATTAGTAGTCATAATAATTAGATAATACATATATTAATAAATTTTATAATAATATTTATGATAATACTAATAACTATTTTAATGATAATAATAATAATAATGATAATAGTAATAATAGTAATGATAATGTTAATAATAATATTAATGATAAATACGGTAGTAATATTAATAAAAATGACAATTTTTAATAATAATACTTATAACAATAAAGATATTGATAATAATAATAATAATTATTAGATAATAATTATAACGACGATAATAACGACGATAGAATGATAATCATTTTAACAATAAATATTCTAAAATTAATAATAATTCAATTGACTATATTTTTTAATCTGTTCATCGAAATCACACGAGTTCTAAATGAAAAGTTCTTAATTTTTCGCTAACTTTCCAACGACATGCATATCATATACCCTATCTCAGTAGCATATGTATCTAATTCAGGATTCAACATAAGCTATCTAACGACAATATTAAACGTACAAGCATGCATAATCCTAAATACTCGAGCACTAGTCAAGGATACACTAATAATATATAAAAATTAAGTTATGAGTGCTCACGTATCAATATTGAGATTCAATATTGCAAGAAAGTACGTAGACGCAACGGAGAGGATAAACACTAGGTTGACCTCACGAGCATACCTCTGATCCATACCCATAACCTCCATAGCTATAACCCATAATTTCCTTAGCTCTATCCCGCTCGAAAAATCCGTTTGAAATAACTCGCTCATAACCTCGTCGTAGTATTTTATGTATAATACATAATAATAATAATAATACTAATACGATTAATAATAATATTAATAATAATATTAATAATAATATTAATAATAATATTAATAATAATAATATAAATAACATAAATATTACAGAGTATTATAGACAGAGAGATAGATATGATATATGTGTGTGTGTGTGCAGAAATTAAATCGTTCGAATTTAAGGAGTTGGCCACACTTCCTTTACCATGCGATCGCATGGTGATTGTGTGGAGTGCCCATGCGATCGCATGGGACTTGATTCCAGCTCACATTCCATAATTGAGGGCTGCCGACACTCGTAATATTATTATATATATAATATATTTAATTTATATAATTAATTATATATCATATTATATTTACGTGCATAGTTAAATTGTAATTTTAGTTCCAATGACTCGTACGTTGTCACTCAACTTATGTCCCGTTTTCGGTTTCTCGAACTCATTTTCGTACGCTTAGAAAAACTAGCACTTTATGTTTAGTGACTCGTACCCTTTTCAAAATATAAACTTAAATCATTCGTAGCTATATTACACGAAGTGTAACTTATGCATTTGAGTGTTCTGGTCATTTGCTTATTAAAACGTTCATAAAGACATTTTAATAATCAAATTATTTTATATTCAAAATCATTTTATTACAAAAGGTTTTAATAGTAGAAGTTGTTATGTCATAATACATTCTTAATAATAAAAGTCTATTATATCGAAAAACGTTTTCGTTTAAGAAACACTATATATATATATATACCTTTATAATATAAAGCTTAAATTCTGCTAATTCTATATAATCAATTTACCTTTATAAATAACAGATTACAATAATTCAGTTTTTGAAATCGTTTTCTTACGTTATGAAAATAGATCAGTCAAATATTATGAAATCCAGTTCTCTACTAACTTTTGTCTAACCTTCGTCAATTGACATATTTGTTCTTACATGTAAATTACTTTACCAAATATTCCGAATACCGTTAAAAAGAAAAGGTTTCCTAAATCAAAGTGGACCTCTTAACAGAGACTCGTAAACATACAATGTATCAGATAAATCAATCATTTGATATTATCTTCTAATTTCATCGATAATCATATTGAAACAAATACGTTCATGTAAAGTATTATACGCTTAATACTTTGTTAACGTTCTTAAGTCATACATATACATACATATACATATTCATATTAAATTATATGATGGTTCGTGAATCGTCGGAATTTGGTCAAGGTTAGATGAATGTATGAACACAGTTTAAAATTCTTGAGATTTAGTTTAACAAACTTTGCTTATCGTGTCGGAAACATATAAAGATTAAAGTTTAAATTTGGCCGGAAATTTTCGGGTTGTCACAACCGGCACGCTCCTTTAAAAGAAATAGTAAAGTATTGTAGATTGTATTGTTCATAGATGTAATTTAGGCCCAAGTTACCTCACTATTTGTTGGTAGGGGTCGTGCTTGGTCATGCGAAGCCTTTTGACACAATCTTTCGAGAAAAAAATGTTTAAGAAAATCATAAGACTTAATCGTATGGTTCTAATAGATATTTGAAAACTAATTTTTGGCTATAGAAGCTTTTGGTGGATCAAAATAGAATTTTTCGAATTTACCCAATGTTTCTTTGTTGTTTCTTTTGAGAATTTTGAAAATTTTTAAGGGTTTTTATGGTTACTCTTGTACTTAGTAAACCCTGCCTAATTACTATCATTCTACACTTAGAATGACATTGTCCCTAATGTTCTCAAGAAGAAGATTTTTAATAATTTTATAAATTAAGGACAATATTTTTCTAGATCTCCAAATTTGTTGCGGAATACCTCATCAGAATCGACTAATGGCGTATTAATTCTGGTCCCACAGTTAACGGTCACGTCCTCTATATGAGACGTTTCCGAAAAGCATTCGCATTAAATTTCAAATGGCAAAGTCATTAAACGTAAAATGATTCCGAAATCAGTTTGACTTCAATGACCAACATAAGTAACCTCAAAACATTATTTAAAGTAAATAGATTTCAATGCAAATGTAAGTTCTTGAAATAAGAAATGATAAATCATGTTGGACTTCACTCAGAGTATGCATCAAGCCAGCATATAAACATCAGATAGCAGAAGCAATACCTCTAAGAACCTGAGATAAAAACACGCGAAAAGTCAACAAAAATGTTGAGTGAATCTTCAGGTTTAGTAAAGCATTTATCGTACGTTAGGCCACGAGATTTTTTTTGAAAGCATCGTAAAAATTATACATTTATCATGAGCACTTGATTATAAGACTTTAACCTGCGGATAGCTCATTCGCTACGTGTCTTCCATTTTACCCTTTCTAAGCGTACACCGATCAAGTGTACAAGTTACAACAGAATAAGCACCCCCGTGTGTTGGGGCGATTTTTCGTTAATTCATTTTAAAGCCCGTTTTTTTTAAATAATATTTCATCACCTATATTCGTACCTTCCATTAACTAACGTTCTTAACATTTCCGTTATTGGATTATAACATCTTCCGTTTATTCTCGCATATTTAAAATAATTCGTTTGATAATTCACGCACCCGCTTTCAAGCTCGAGGGACCAAAGTTGCCAAGGGTCCAAACTAGTGACTACGTTAACTAGTCAAACCCCATCTCATTTCCACTCATTCACTTCTACCTCCCCACCACATCTTTTCTCTCTAGTTACAAGAACACTCATCTCACCCAATTCATTAAATCATCATCTATTTCAATTCAAGCAAGCAAACATCAAAACAAATTATATATTCGTGATCCTCTCTTCATCCTCTTCAATTTGGTACCAATTTCACTACTTGGGGTAAGGTTTCTAAAAACTCTAGATTTCTCTAATTCGATTTTATGAACTTGAAATGGTGTTAGTTAGTGTCTATGGCTCGAGTCTAACATGAATATGTAATTTGTTTGCTCGATTTGTTGTTTTGGAGAAACTTACATGAACTTGAAAATGGGTTAGTTTAATCTTTGATTTTGGTTGATTAAATGTTGTTTAAGTGTTAAAGTTCATGTGTTAAATGTGTTACTAGCATCATTAGCTTCAATTTTGTATGTTGGTTAACTTAGAAAAAGTTCATAAACAAAATTGATGAATTCATGATTCTTGGTTAGGGTTTGATGAACTTTAAAATGGATTTTTGATGCATTGAATGCTATGAAATGTTATTAGTAAGTGTTTAGTTGTATTGTATGTTTAATTACCTTCGAAACGACATATCATATGTGTAAATTAGATTCCCGAATCTTGAAATGCATTTTATGAACTTGAAACTTTAATTTTGAACATTTAACGATCATTCGACGAGGTTTTTGTTGTTGTAAATGACGAGTTTGATTTATGAAATGTGTTTAGTTGTATTCCTTGTCAAAATACCTTTCCAACGATATAAGATACGTGTTTTGAATGTTTACGGTTCATAAGTTATGTTTGTTTGAAGTTTGGTTCAAGCATATACATGAAACAGACCAGCATTTTTTTGTGTGTGTTAAGCCGCGGCGCGGCTCCTCTAGCCACAGCGCGGCTTAAAGCGTGGAAAGTGGGCTGTACAAAATTTCCAATTTTCGTAAAATTCTACCTATGCTACGCAACTACGATTGACATGAAACTTGGCCAACATGCTTATATATGACTTCTAAGCTTAGAAAAATTGTCTGAGACCCGACCCGAAAATGTTGACTTTTTCATTGACTTTGACCAAAGTTTGACTTTTAGTCAAACTTAACCAAATACTTATGCAATCGTTCAAACCATCTTTTATACTTATATCTTACATGAAACTTGACAACGTGATTCACATGCTATATAATCGAGTCGTAACGAGCCATAGGACTAATTGAACACATTTCGCCCGACTTTGTGTCGTAACCGGTTAATTGATATAACTTACTTGTTTAGGTCAAGGCTAAACAAATTTCATGCACACATTTACTTTGTGAAGTACATATATACTCGTGCACTCGAGGTGAGATCATAGTCCCATCTTTCAACAACTTTTATACTTTTAAATCATGGGATGAGAAACATATACAGTTTTATACTACATACTTTATACTTTGAACACAATACGGATACAAACATTCCACAGCGAGTTAGAACAAAAAGCCTCAATTCGATTATCATTAGTTACACTTGCAGGGTGTAAGCGAGAACTTATATTATGTGATCACATGGGCTTGACGAGCCTCATTCGAACAGTTCACTACCGTCGGCGGATGAAATATATTTTCAGGTTTAGTGTATGTTCTAACACTATGCAACAGGGTGGAAAACAGTTAAGTCTTAATAATTGGGTGCTCGCAAACATATTTTAGAATGCAAACGATTTGGATAATCAACTATACAAAATCTTGTGGTTCAAAACCAACGTTTACAAACACCTATGATTTCACCAACGTTTTTTGTTGACAGGTTTCTATATGTTTCTCAGGTTCATACTTGGCTACTTGATACATGCTTCCGCACACTTTGATTACTTGCTTGGAGTCAAGCATACATGCATACGCTAGTGATAGCACCTTTGGATTTAAGCATACTGTTTACATACTTACGCTATTTATAGCAACCGTGATTTTCAACTTATTATGTCGCAAGTTATTTCATTTATACTTTATAACTTTTGTAAATTTATATATGTTATCAAACCGTTTGGTAAACTAAACTTTGTAAGTCTTGTACGTTTCAAATGAATGCGACATAATTTTGGTCAAACGCATCTCATATAGGGACTATGACCACGTAACGGTACCTAAGTTAACGAACTCATCAATTACGATTTTGTCGCATCAGTATAGATGGTATTAGAGCTGGTTTAACCTTAGCCATAAAGGTAGTCACGAATCCGGCTGTCACGCCGGGCACCCTGAACGGACTATGCTTTTTGGCGGGTTAATCATAGAGGGGGTTCTCACAGTGTAACCTGTGACGAAGCATTGGCTCTTACCCCTTGCGATCCCTTTGTAGGTGGGTTGGCAGTTTGGCAGAAATGCGGGCCGTAAAATCAGTGTCTGAGGTACTCTCAGTGGTCACCAAGCGGTTAGCTGGAAAGGCACTTGGTGGGATGTGGTCCCCATTTGTCGTTACAGATGGTATCAGAGCGTTGGTTGAAGGGATCTAGGATATGCATTAGTGTGTCTGACAGAGTCGTTAGGACGCATTAGTGAATCTAGACTACAACCGGATAGTTAATCATTGCATTCTGACTTGCATTTGCTATAGATAGCACTTACTTGACTACTTGTGCATTCATACTTGAATCTTTCTTAGGTGAAATTCTTAATGGTACCAAATCTTCATCGCATGAACTCATGCTCAACCACTTTCGGGTAACATACGTAAACTTGAGATTCATACACGTAAGGAGAACGACGACTTTATTAGTCACTCTAGTTCGGGAACTCTATCTCCCATGTTGTATTTCACCACCGTCCCAGCTTACTATCCACAAGTGCTACACAGTTTCCACCACTATGGAAATCAATAGCCACTACCGAGGTTACACCGGTGTTCTTCACTATCTACCACTTCTTGTTACTACCTCCAATACTCTAGGAGAGTATCGTCATCAATACTTATCACAACGATTGCGTACTACTCGTTATCATAATTCGTTACTCCTTTCGTACCTAAAAACATTATTGGTTAACTTGAACCGCATTGACGTGAACAATCATTTATACACTTCCCTCGGGAAACGTTTCTTCAGAGTTACACAAATCCTTTCGATTCGATACAAGTCACGTTAGAGATGCCATTACACACTATTCATTTTAAATCTTCATGATTACACGAACTTGAATTTATGGAGTGATGTGAGAATTGAGGTATGAGTTAGCATAATATAACGACACTCGATCAACGTGGTTATATTATGGTAAGTCATACCAAAGTTCTAATGACAGGTGATGGTGATTGGACTCGATCAACCTAATCACCACCATGTGCCATGTACATGACTTTATTTTTCTTGTTGGACATCCGAAAACTCCGAGAATATTGATAACAACCATACCAGGGACACACCTTCGATTATTGTCGAACCATATCTATGCTTCTGAATGAATGACCAATTCTCTCAACTTTAAAACATATGTTACACGTGTATACTATCTCGTCTTCGCACATTTTTATCGACGAACTACGAAACGCTTGATATGCTCACATCGAGGTGGAAACTTCTCTCGCATTACACTCGTACTTCCGTGTAAGGAAATCTTTTATCTAAATTCTAAATGGAGAGAGAGAGACTCTTCACGTTATACTAGAATTCGCTTCGAGGGTGAATAGTCCTAACGAACGTTTTCAGAAACCGATAAGAAACTTGCTCTAACAAACGTTTTCGGAAACCGATAAATCTTCCGCGGTGCGAAATTCTTGAGAAACGAAAACTTGTTCAAACATATTTTAAAGAAATTCTATCTCGGCACGGCGTGCCATTGCCATTTAAATTTTGGATCGAAATACTCGTTTCACTTCTAAATTTCGGAGTGCCTTACAAGAAACCTCGGGGACCCGTTCAAACATGAGTACCACGTATCATCCACAAACCGACAGACCGAGCAAACGTACGATTCAAACCTTTGAAAAACTTATCATGAACTTGTATTATTGCCTTTAATTGATTCCTCTTACAACGATAGCTATCATTCGAGTCTTAATTCCACACCTTTCGAAACTCTATATGGCCGCAAATGTCGTTCTCCTATTCGTTGAGCCGAAGTAGGTGACAAGCAAACCACCGGACCCTAACTCATTCATGAAATAACCGTTAAGATCATTCAAACCCAAGAAAGGCTCAAGACGGCCCGTAACCACCGCTACGCCGATGTTAGACGTAAACATTTCAAATTTCCAGCGGGTCACCGCGTAATGTTAAAAGTCGAACCTTGAAAAGGTGTAATCCGTTTTTGGAAACGTAGAAAGCTAAATCCATGATATTTTGATCCTTTTGAAATCTTGGGGCGTATTGGACCCGTTGCTTACCGTTTCGAACTCCCGACTCAATCAAATTCCGTTCATCCTACATCCTATATATCAAACTTAAGGAAGTGTCTTGCAGAACAAGAACTTGTCATTCCTTTCGATGAGCTTACTATCGATGACAAACTCCACTCCATAGGAGAACCGTTTTAAATTATGAATCTTGAAACCAAACTTTTAAACAATGTAAAATCCGGACTGTCAAGTTCGTTGAAATGCCCAAGGAAGTACCTTCACTCATTCGTAGAATTGGCAATGCATGATTTTGAGGAAGAAACAACGACTACTACTTCCAACTAAATTTCGGGACGAAATTTATTTTAAGGTGTAGGTAATGTAACATCCCGCATTTTTCCGTTAATTCATTTTAACGCCTTTTTTTTAAAATAAATAATCTTTTGTCACCTATATTCATACCTTCCGTTAACTAACGTTCTTAACATTTCCGTTATTGGATTATAACATCTCTCGTTTGTTCTCGCATATTTAAAATAATTCGTTTGATAATTCACGCACCCGCTTTCAAGCTCGAGGGACCAAAGTTGCCAAGGGGCCAAACTAGTGACTAGGTCAACTAGTTAAACCTCATCTCATCTCCACTCATTCACTTCTACCTCCCCACCACATCTTTTCTCTCTAGTTACAAGAACACTCATCTCACCCAATTCATTAAATCATCATCTATTTCAATTCAAGCAAGCAAAAATCAAAACAAATTATATATTCGTGATCCTCTCTTCATCCTCTTCAATTTGGTACCAATTTCACTACTTGGAGTAAGGTTTCTAAAAACTCTAGATTTCTCTAATTCGATTTTATGAACTTGAAATTGTGATAGTTAGTGTCTATGGCTCGAGTCTAACATGAATATGTGATTTGTTTGCTCGACTTGTTGTTTTGGAGAAACTTACATGAACTTGAAAATGGGTTAGTTTAATCTTTGATTTTGGTTGATTAAATGTTGTTTAAATGTTAAAGTTCATGTATTAAATGTGTTACTAGCATCATTAGCTTCAATTTGGTATGTTGGTTGACTTAGAAAAAGTTCATAAACAAAATTGATGAATTCATGATTCTTGGTTAGGGTTTGATGAACTTTAAAATGGATTTTTGATGCATTGAATGCTATGAAATATTATTAGTAAGTGTTTAGTTGTATTGTATTTTAATTACCTTCGAAACGGCATATCATATGTGTAAATTGGATTCCCAAATCTTGAAATGCATTTTATGAACTTGAAACTTTGATTTTGAACATTTAACGATCATTCGACGAGGTTTTTTTTTGTTGTAAATGATGAGTTTGATTTATGAAATGTGTTTAGTTGTATTACATGTCAAAATACCTTTCCAACGATATAAGATACATGCTTTGAATGTTTACGATTCATAAGTTATGTTTGTTTGAAGTTTGGTTTGAGCATATACATGAAACAGACCAGCATTTTTTTGTGTGTGTTAAGCCGCGGCGCGGCTCCTCTAGCCACGGCGCAGCTTAAAGCGTGGAAAGTGGGCTGTCCAAAATTTCCAAATTTTGTAAAATTCTACCTATGCTACGTAACTCCGATTGACATGAAACTTGGCCAACATGCTTATATATGACTTCTAAGCTTAGAAAAATTGTCCGAGACCCGACCCAAAAACGTTGACTTTTTCGTTGACTTTGACCAAAGTTTGACTTTTAGTCAAACTTAACCAAATACTTATGCAATCGTTCAAACCGTCTTTATACTTATATCTTACATGAAACTTGATAACGTGATTCACATGCTATATAATCGAGTCGTAACGAGACATAAGACTAATTGAACACATTTCGCCCGACCTTGTGTCGTAACCGGTTAATTGATATAACTTACTTATTTAGGTCAAGGCTAAACAACTTTCATGCACACGTTTACTTTGTGAAGTACATTTATACTCGTCTACTCGAGGTGAGATCATAGTCTCATCTTTCAACAACTTTTATACTTTTAAATCATGGGATGAGAAACATATACAGTTTTATACTACATACTTTATACTTTGAACACAAGTACGAAAACAAACATTCCACAGCGAGTTAGAATAAAAAGCCTCAATTTGATTATCATTAGTTACACTTGCAGGGTGTAAGCGAGTACTTATATAATGTGATCATATGGGCTTAGCGAGCCTCATTCGGATGGTTTGCTACCGTCGGCGGATGACATATATTTTCGGGTTTAGTGTATGTTCTAACACTACGCAACAAGGTGCAAAATAGTTAAGTCTTGATAATTGGGTTCTCACGAACATATTTTGGAATACAAACGATTTGGATAATCAACTATACAAAATCTTGTGGTTCAAAAACAACGTTTACAAACACCTATGATTTCACCAACATTTTTCGTTTACAGTTTTCTATATGTTTCTCAGGTTCATACTTGGCTACTTGATACATGCTTCTGCACACTTTGATTACTTGCTTGGAGTCAAGCATACATGCATACGCTAGTGATAGCACCTTTGGATTTAAGCATACTGTTTACATACTTAGACTATTTATAGCAACTGTGATTTTCAACTTATTATGTTGCAAGTTATTTCATTTATACTTTATCACTTTTGTAAACTTATACATGTTGTCGAACCGTTTGGTAAACTAAACTTTGTAAGTCTTGTACGTTTCAAATGAATGCGACATAATTTTGGTCAAACGCGTCTCATATAGGGACTATGACCACGTAACGGGACCTAAGTTAACGACGCCGTCAATGACGATTTTGTCGGGTCGTTACACGAGGTTTGTCAAAACTAACGGTACCGTCCCTATAAGTCGAGCTTACGTAAAGTAATTAATATAATCAAGCTAAGGGATTTATGATCTGAACTCATATGTATATCGTTTAGTTACTTGTACCTAATATGTAAAACATTTGAAATAACATGTTATCTCATCCCACATGAAAAGTAAATTGGGACTGTAGACTAACCTTTGTAAATGCACAGAAAACTCTTAGTAAAACAGTACAGTAGCCGGATGATCACGGCCGTAAAATGCAACCTAGTCAAATAGGTTACCTTAAGTAAATACATAATCACACTATGTCAACCCATAATGTATGCATAGTCCTAGTGCTCAGACTGACTCAACATGTAAGCAAAAGTCAACTAGTCCAAGCAAGTCAACCAAAGTCAAGCCAAAAGTCAAACTTGGTCAAAGTGGTCAACTAAAGTCAACCATATAATTAGGTCATGAGATCTTGGTCAACATGTCAATCCTAGGTCAACTAACATGTTTTAGCTCACAGTTTGTCAAGTACACGTTCACAGTTTATCGTTTAGCATTGAATTTACGCACACCTTGCAAACAACGAGCATAATTCACAACACATAAGTCATGGTAATATGAAAAACTCCAGATCATAACTAGATTCATAAAAGTTTCCAAAAAGCCTAGCCATGCCCTCATACGATGTCTACAAGTTAGGTTTCAGATAAGCTTTAGTTAAGGTTTACCAAATCAGTTTCAGCACGCGCAGCAGTTTTAGAAAAATTTTCATTTAATTTAGAAAATAGAAATTAATGAAAGGCCAATTGGAGATGACTGTAGACACTCCAAATTTTCAGTGGTAAAATAATCAAATTATTTCATGTAGCCATTTTGTACAGTTTATTTCCTAAAGTCAGACCTTCTGTTTTGGACAACATTCAGACATGTCATTTGGGGATGCATATAACACATAGCAAAAAATGTTTTCAGGAGCTACTATACCAATGTAATATGTTTAGGAACATATAAATAACAATATTCCAGAAGATAAAAGTCTCAAATAATATCTAGTTCATGTGAGGTCATTTAGAGTGCATACGCAAACAGTTTCGGAGCAATACAAGTCATCGTTTTTCGTTTAATCATACCGAGAGCTATACATAATCAATTAGCATGATTCTTGAGTCTAAATTGAGTGATTTTTAACAAGGAATCTAGTAGTTAGCATTTAAAAGACTCATTCATAAAGCATAAATACCAAAAAATTCGTATTGCATGCAAAACCCTAGCAAAACTTCAATTAAGCATAACTTATGCATACGGTAACGAAAATACGCAAATCCAAAGTCCAAATTTATTAATTTGTTGAGATATATCCATCTAGATACATTATATTAATAGTAGATAAACTTATTTAATCAGGTTCATGGCAAACCAATTCGTGATTCAAACAAAATACATTAATCGCGCAAAATAACAACTAACAACGCATGTAATCACAATCAATTAAGCACTAGACCCTTGTACACTATGTAATTGAATGAAACTAGATCTAAAATAATTAGGGTTAGTTATTTATACATCAAAAACACAATTAATTGGTACTAGCGCGTGTAGAACGATCAAAGGAACAACCTTTATGCCCAAGACTTCTTCTAATTTTGAGTGATGATGGTGGTTGTGGTGTGGTGATGATCGACGGCCAAAGGGAGAGGGAGGGAGAGAAAATTTGTCGACTGGTAAGTGTTCTGTGTGAGGGTTTCAAGTTAATTTTCTAATTATATTAGGTTAGGGCAAAAAACAAGACCCACTAGTGAACAATTAGCCCAAAACACAAAAATTAAGGGGGGGGAGGGGGTGGCTGACCGAATGGCCCACCAAGGGGAGTCTCGAGATCGTTTTTCTTATTAACTCGTATGCGCGTGGTCCGTTTCGAGTGCCGTTAACCATACCGGGTCCCCGGAACGTTAACCGATCGTTGAAACGCAATCCACCGGGTTTAATTCATTAAACAAATAATAATTTAAATAAGTTTTTCATAAAGTTAATATTTATTAAAAATAATTATTTTATCAATTTTCCGAGTTCTGTAAACTGAAAGGCTTTCTATGCGATTATCGAAATCGTGTCGTTTTTTAAGTATTTCGTTATCCGAAACAAGTTCATCAATTAATATAAACATATTAATTCAAGTAATCCACTAGGATCATGTATGCATTTAAATCAGTTAAACATATAAAGTTCTACGTAATCACCGTTAAATAATTAACGGACAAGTAACGATAGTAACGGGAAAAGTAGGGTTGTTACAGACGATCCCATACTTCGAGATTTTAGCGGGTTATATTATTGTAAAATCTCAAAGCTTTTCGGGACATATCTCACATTTAGAGATTTTACTATATATTTGAAAAGGGGTGTCTAAGGGCAGATTCCTTCCCTACATTCAAGTAATGCTGAAAATTACCAGGCTTTCGATGTGATTCTGCGAAATTTCTACTAGGCACAAATTTTTAGTAGATTCAATTTATATATATAAACTATAAGTAAATTAACTAAAAGGTCTACGATAAACTATCCTGGCCAAATGACCATGCAGCATCAGCAAAATCAAACCCTGTGAAGTCCGCATCGTCAAGTCTGGGTAGATCCTCTAGCCCCTGCTCTGCAGCTGTCTCATGGTCAAAGATCCCATTAAAGGACAAGACCGAAGGTATGTGCAATCTTGAGAGATCCGCAAATGGTTCATCCAGTGCTTGAATGATTGATGACATCTAGAAAACTTGAGCAGCTGGTAGCTCAACCGTGATAAGAACGACAACAAGCTGAAGGATAGTAGGTAGCTCATGAATATGACCAGGTATGATCATCTAGTGCATAAAACTAGGAGTATCGATGGCAGTATGAGGTATGATAAGATGATCAGTGCATCCTGAAGTAACGGTAGAGGCAGTAGACAATATAGGTGAAGGAGTGGGAGGCTGAGGGGCTCTGTGTGCAGGCAGAGCATGGTGCTCTAGCCTAAATGAAGAGGGCCTCAACGTACCATGGGGCATCCCATAATGATCAAGGAATGCTTTACAAGCACTGTACCAATTCTCATGGTCCTTGAGAAGGCACCAAGTAACGACTAGGTCTGACATGATGACTCCATATCTGAATATGGTAGCTGGTGGCTCTGGCTCTAAAAAGCTCTGAAGGCTCTCCTTGATGAACTGATCGAGAAGCTAGGTAGGCTGAACGTCTCAGAGGTACCATTTAGGGGATATCACTCTCATCTTGACTGGCTAGAATCATATGACGAGTTCAAAGCTGTCCTGTGAAAGGTCTGTGCTGGAATCAGAAGTATAGATACAAGCGGTCCTCTTCCTTTTTACAGGAAGGTCGAGTGAGGATCCATACTCGTCATCTGTCTAATCACATTTCAACAAACACGTGAGTATAATATATTTCAAATACACAATAACGAAGAAGAGTTTAACACTTCTTAGCACGGTGCATGAAATACTTAGGGTTTGTAAACAGGATATAGTAAATCATAGATAAAAATAAACTAAGAAATTAATTAAAGGAAAATAAAAGAAAATAAAATTATAGGCTTGAGGTGCCTCCCAAGAGCGCTTTATTCAAGAAGTCTTTACAGCTAGACTTTCCAAAAATACATGGGTGACTTAAAGTCAAGGTGGGTTAAGGGAGAAAGTTTGTTCTTCCCTAGGATGGTCTTCTAAATATGCTTTCAGTCGGTGGCCATTGACCTTGAAGTTTTCGGTGGGTCTTTCTAATTCTACGACACCGTGTAAGAGTTTGGTTCATTCCTTATAGATATATGAGGTCTCATATGCTTTGTCCCTTAATTCAGCGGGTTCATTCATTTGCATCTTACGATGTTTACTGGTTCCTGAAAGATCTGTAGTGACCCGAACTTTTCCATGATTATATATTATATGAGATTAATATTTACATGAATAAATGTTTCTAACATATTAAGTAATCAAACTTGTTAAGACTTGATTAATTGAAATGATTTTATGTAGACAATTGACCACTCCGTTTACCTGATGATTCACGAACGTCATAACTTGTGATAATTATATAATCGTTTTATTTTTTTATGATGTAAGTTTTTATTTTATATATATATATATATATACACATACATAAGAAATACAATTAAATCAAAGATGTACAACTAAAACACTATTTGCTATAGTAAAATACTATTTGCTACAGTAAAACATTATTTGCTACAGTAATTTTCACTTTACTACAGTAAAATACTATTTGCTACAGTAAAATACTATTCACTACGGTAAAATACTATTTGCTACAGTAAAAACTATTTGCTATAGTAAACACTATTTGCTACAGTGAAACACTATATACTCGTATTCAATCCATATTCGTACTCGTACAATACACAACTTCTAAATGTATATACTATTGGTATATACACTTCAATGATTAGCTCTTAGCAGCCTTAATGAGTCACCTAAACATGTGGGAACCATCATTTGGCAACTAGCATGAAATATCTAACAAAAATACAAACTAATGGAACCTTATATTCAAGGGTAGGATCACGTTTTTCTTCACCAACTATAAACACATTTTTATTCCAACTTTTATGCATCAAATTACTCTCTGTCAATTCCTCTCTTATTGTTCTAAGTGCTCTTCATTATTTTCTTCATAATCTAGCTCAATCTAGCTCAATCTAGTTAACCTAGATCAACATACAAAACAACTACTCAAGAACACTTCATAAACACTTTAAAGTTTACAAGTTTACTTCCAAGCTTTCTAATACATTCCAAGTAATCATCTAAGATCAAGAAACTTCTATTATTTACAGTAGGTTATCATTCTAATTCAAGGTATAATTCATATTCAAACTTTGATTCAATTTCTATAACTATAACAATCTTAATTCGAGTAGAAATCTTACTTGAACTTGTTTTGGTGTCATGATTCTACTTCAAGAACATTCAAGCCATCCAAGATCCTTTGAAGCTAGATCATTTCTTTTCACTTTCAGTAGGTTTACCTACTTAACTTGAGGTAGTAATGATGTTCATAACATCATTCGATTCATGTATATAAAACTATCTTATTCGAAGATTATAACTTGTAATCACTGGAACATAGTTTTGTTAATTCTAAACTTGTTCGCAAATAAAGTTAATCCTTCTAACTTGACTTTTAAAATCAACTAAACACATGTTCTATATCTATATGATATGCTAACTTAATAATTTAAAACCTGGAAACACGAATAACACCGTAAAACTGGACATACGCCGTCGTAGTGAAACCGGGGGCTGTTTTGGGTTAGATAATTAAAAACTATGATAAAATTTGATTTAAAAGTTGTTCTTCTGGGAAAATGAGTTTTCTTATGAACATGAAACTATTTCCAAAAATCATGGTTAAACTCATAGTGGAAGTATGTTTTTCAAAATGGTCATCAAGACGTCGTTCTTTCGACAAAAATGACTACCTCTTACAAAAATGACTTGTAACTTATATTTCCGACTATACACTTATACTTTTTATATTTAGATTCATAAATTTCAGTTCAATATGAAACCATAGCAACTTGAATCACTCAAAACGGATTTAAAACGAAGAAGTTATGGGTAAAACAAAATTAGATATTTTTACTTGTTGTAGCTACGTGAAATTTGTAACAAATCTATACAAATCATAACTTAACTAACTTATATTGTATTATACATGTATTCTAACATATATTATGTAATCTTAGGATACCATAGACACGTATACAATGTTTTGACATATCATATCGACCCATCTATTTATATTATTTGGGAATAACCATAGACACTCTATATGTAGTAATGTTCGAGTTAGTTATACAGGGTTGAGGTTGATTCCAAAATAATATATATACTTTGAGTTGTGATCTAGCCTGAGACTTGTATACACTAGGTCGTGGATTGATTCGAGATAATATATATTGATTTAATTCTGTACATCTAACTGTGGACAACTAATTGTAGATTACTAACGTTGGACTGCTAACTTAACAAACTTAAATCATTAAAACGTAATAAAACATATTGTGAATATATTTCGATCATACTTTGATATATATGTATATATTTGTTATAGGTTCGTGAATCGATCAGTGGCCAAGTCTAATTCTCAACGAATTAAGAATCTGTGAAAGTGAGTTATAGTCCCACTTTTAAAATCTAATATTTTGGGATGAGAATACATGCAGTTTTATAAATGTTTTACAAAATAGACACAAGTATGCGAAACTACATTCTATGGTTGAATTATTATTACCGAATATCACCCTTTTTAGTCTAGTAATCTAAGAAGTAGGGAACAGAAACCCTAATTGACGCGAATCCTAAAGATAGATCTATTGGGACTAACAAACACCATCCGGGTTACGGATGCTTTAGTACTTCGGTTTTATCATGTCTGATGAGAGTCCCGGAATGATGGGGATATTCTAGACGCGTTCTGTTAATGTCGGTTACCAGGTGTTCACCATATGAATGATTTTTTTTATCTCTATGCAGTTTATGCGAAATGCCTGATATGAGATGGATGTTTATGAAAAATGAAATCTTGTAGTCTATTATTACAATTTGATATATATAGGTTAAACCTATAAGTCACCAACATTTTTGTTGACATTTTTAAGCATGTTTATTCTCAGGTGATTATTAAGAGCTTCCGCTGTTGCATGCTAATTAAGGACAAGAATTGGAGTCAGTATGCTTGTAATATATTGTTTAAAAACTACATTCAGAGATTTAAATCGATGTGTAATATTATTGTAAACCATTATGTAATGGTCGTGTGAAAAATGTTATCTTTTAGATTATCATTACTGGATAATCTATGTTATGATTTTAATACCTTTAACGATAAAATAAAGGTTATGGTTTGTTTTAAAAACGAATGCAGTCTTTGAAAAACGTCTCATATAGAGGTCAATACCTCGCAAGGAAATCAATTAATATGAAACGTTTATAATCGATATGAACGGGACATTTCAGTTGGTATCCGAGCGTTGGTCTTAGAGAACCAGAAATTTGTATTAGTTTGTCTAACCAAGTTTGTTAGGATGCATTAGTGAGTCTGGACTTCGACCGTGTTTACTTGAAATACGATTGCTTAACATTTTTTTGTTGAAAACTATATATTATTAACATGTAAATATTATGTGATATATTAATCTTTTAATGTGTTTGATACTGTGTGATAGATGTCTACCTCTAGTACAAATTCCATTAACTCACCTAATAATAATGAAGAGTCGAATATTTATAATGGGAAGACTCACAAATTCCCGAAGAGGAACCGGAGGAAGAGGAACCGGAAGAAGAGGAACCGGAAGAAGAGGAACCGAAAGAAGAAGAGGTTCCGGAGGAGGAAATATGTCACACCCCCAAATAGGGCCTGGGGCATTTGTGACTAATTATATCAAATCACAATTGTATAAACGAGAATGACTCTACATGAGACGTTTTGTTGAGTTTTGCAGTGGAAGATAAATATGTCTTTAATTGATATGATATGTAATAAAGACTCCAAGCATAGCAAGCAATCATCATCAAAGCAGTAGATATACAGCGGAAGCAATATTTAAGTACTTGAGAATAAACATGCTTAAAAAGTCAACACGAGGTTGAGTGAGTTCATAGGTTTGTCATAAATAATGATTTCAGTAATAGTGTTAGATCACAAGATTTAGTTTGTAAAGTAGATCTCGCAAGATCCAAAAGTTATGCCAGTGCGTGATATTTAGACTAAACGTTGTTTGCCCCGTGACAAGTTGTTCTGTCCTTGTCGTTTAATTTCATTTTCAAGTAATACAAAGACTTAGTCAAATGTATCGGGGACGTTACTCCCGATAGGCCTATCCCCAATAATTAAGAATGCCGCAGCAATTAAAAATATCACTGTAGGGACTTAGTCGGACATAGCCAGATATAGCATAGTTTAATAGTTGGTACTGATATTTAGACTAGACTTTCAAGTTTACCCCGTACAAGTTATCGTTTGTACTTGTCGGTTGGGGACTTGCTGGTCATAGCCCAACATATCACAGTTTAATAGTTGGTAATGATATTTAGACTAGACTTTCAAGTTTGCCCCGTACAAGTTATCGTTTATACTTGTCGGTTGGGGACTTGCTGGTCATAGCCCAACATATCACAGTTTAATATTTGATACGTGTAAAATAGTTATAAAAGTAGCGCATGTATTCTCAGCCCAAAAATATATAAAAAGGGAGCAGATGAACTCACATTAAATAGCAGTTGAAGTATTCCACGCAAGAAGGAAAGTAAAGCAAGTAAGTGATCTGGATATCAACCTTGAGATATAACGTTTGATTAGTTAATGTCTAACTTAACATAAAGTATGTTTATTAATATAGCAACTATATTGACAGTGACGGTTTTCGAGAAAAGTTCCTATTTCTCAAAAGTTTCTATTTTTGGAAACCTACTATTTATGAAAAACTTCCACTTATAGTAAGCTTCTAGTTTAAGAATGTTCGGGTTATAATTCTTAACAAAGCTGTTGTACAATCTCGCCCAAACTTCGTCACTAACATGCAAGTCACTCGAATGATCTATTTTTACCGAGCGGCCCAGGATCTCTTGACCAGAATCTAAGTCTTGGCATTCGAGATCCACAAGCGTCCCATAATGGTAACAAAGATCACCCTAGGCCACAAGTAGCGGTGATGTTTGTAGTCTTTGTACGCTATCTTTAATTATAACCTTCACGTTAGGTGCGTATATACATATATATTCATTAATTTGATTTTAATTATAACTCCTATATATTAATTCATTAAAATACTTTTATAATTTTTAGTAACATATATTACTAATTATTACATGTTATTTATTTTAATTTTAATTGCATATAATTTATAACATTATTTACATGTTTCGGTAAAAAAATAATAAATCGAAGTAAATAGTAAAAATTAAAAAGTAAAAAGTAAGAAAAGAATACTTGCTAGTAGTAATTCTTCAAAGAGAGAATGAGAGAAATTTTGGTGTGAGTTTGAATGAGAAATGAGGGGTATTTATACTTGAAAAAATTAGATAAAAAGAATAAAATAATTAAAAGAAAAAGAAATATTTTAATTTTTAATGGGATTTTAAAATTCAAAAGTATTAAATGTTAGGTCATGGGATAATGTACAAACTAAAATAATAAAAGTAGTTTTCCATTATAATTTTTAATTAAAAAGTAATTTATTTATTTATTTATTTATTTATTTATTTTATTAAAAAAAATCATTTATTTTAAGGATTTTTTTATATATTTTTTTTAAAAATAAACAAATTGATTTACTACTTTTCCACTAATATTTGTCAATATTTTTTTTATTCATAATAACAATACTGATAATAAAGATATTAATTATTGATATCTTGTTTAAAAAGATATTAATAATAATAATATTAATATATCAAATTAATGCGTAATTATTTACAAATAATTGTTCGTGAATCGTCGGAATTAGTCGAGGTTAAATGAAATCATATAAAGATTTTTGTTTAAATTTTGCCGAAAATTTACGCTTGTCACAGTATCCCCTTGTTAATAGAAATTTCGTCTTGAAATTTAGTTGTTGCCATCAGTCGGCGTTGTTTGTAAACAGGTGAGGATATTTTCGTTTTATTTGGTCTTCACGTTCCCAGGTATGCTCGGGGCCTTTCGTGAATTCCAACTAATAGGATATTGTTTTGTTTCTAGCGTTTAAATCTTACGATCCATAAATTCTACGAAGTGCATTTTATTATTAATGCGAAGGTTATCTAAAGGATTTAAAAAGAGTGTCATTGATTAGGTTTTTCTTAGAAAGAGATGATGACGTTATACAAGCATTTCAATATACATGAAATGTGTGATGAATAATAGTGAGCTTATTTAAACCTTGAGCGTTTATGCCACAATATTAGGGTAGACAAAATAGAGAGGAGTTCATGAAAATCATAATCATGAAATTTGATAGAGATCATCATTCTTTACAACAAGAATGATGAATATGAGTTGAAAAATAGAGTTTTATCACCTTTTGAATAATTCGGATAAAACGATTCGATTATAGAAAGAGTATAAACGAAGCTATCACAAAAGAGGAAATTAAATGTTTGCCTTAACTTTTGATATAGTTAAAGTTGATTTCCAGAATTCAAGGGGTTTAAAGAAATCTTCATAATCCTTATAAGATTTTATTTTCCAGTAATTACGGAAATTAGGATTTTCTTTGATTAAATGCGGTGAATTGCCTCGATTATTGTGTCTGGAATTTCGCTATAAATTAGCTTCTTCCGTTTCATTATCTTCACCACTTCTACACTTTCTTCCTCAATTCATACTTCCAAAAGATTTGTTAATATGCTCAATCCAGTTCTTATTCTTGACCTTATATTGGTTATCGCCACAATCTTCCTTCTTTTCCAACTCCCACCAGAGGAGTCTGTTTACTTCTATTATGATCTAGGATTTATTGTGTTTTTAGTTCTCCCGTGTCTTTATATTGCTATACGCATTGATATACACGATTTGTAATTTCAGTGTTGTTATTGGGCTTTATATTTTCCCTTATATGTCGAAGCTTCATGCTTTCGTAAAGAAAGTAATGGTCCAGAATTCGTAGGTATGAAGTTTCGAATGATCATAATATACAAAGCAGAAGGAAAGGTAATAGCACGATTTGATTTGTCAAATTACCAGAATATCCGGAAAGATAGGACTATCAAGAAAATATGTTCTTGATATGTTTAGAGATTTAAGTAGAATGTAAGAGTCGTGTAACATGGCAAATGATGATTATAAAGTCTATGAATCATCATCTTCCATTAAAAATTTAGCATGACTTACTGTAATATAATCACGTTGGCCTGACGTCATTATATTATACTAACTCATGCTTCAATTCCCAACACTTCTTCAAAACATTTATAATTTAAACTTGAATATAGAAACTAAAACAGTTTCCTTTATGATGTGATAAAGTTATCGCAAAGAGATAATTAATTGCGGACTAGAATAGTTATAAAGATATCTTCAGAAATATAGAGGATATTTATAACGAAAGATACGATGATATCTTAGAATTTCTAAGATCGAAGGATGATAAAGAAGATTTATCCGTAAAGGTTTAGAGTCAGGAGCAAGGTATTCGTTAATGACCTCAGCAGATACTAAATCATTTGGATTCTTTGAAGGTAGGTTTAATCTTTGTGATTTATCCACAGCCTCCTTCATACTTTGCTCAATCCGTTTTCCAGTCCCAAATCTGAGCTTATACCATTCTTTATCATCAAACTTTTGGCCCTTAAGACCTTCTACAATGTTTCCTCTGCATTTAATGCATCTATATTTGAATCATAAGTTATCAATGGTTTCAAGAAATTTTATTTTTAGATGATTAAACGCTGACTGTAATCGTCAACGTATCTAATGGTTGACGAATAGGCGTTGTTGATTTCAAAAGTAATGAATGATAATTTTGGTGGTTTGATGTGATAATTCATCATAGAATACGAATGAATATAATTCATGAATGTAGTAATCTTTAGGAAGATAACACCTGCTAAAGCTTTACTTGAATTCTGATATGTTAATTTCAGAATGTGTAATTGATTTTGTATGAAGATGATTGTGTATCATTGTGAAGGTAGTGCGTATAATTAATGATTTATGAATCAAAATTGAAGAATGTACAATGTATTAATGTGAGATGTAAATATTTCTCGGGTATTACCTACCCGTTAAAATATTTTCACAATTAACAGTTTGTACAACAGAATTTATAATCTTTATGAAGATATACGTTCATATATGTATTCTTCAGATATAATCATGAATTTAATGAGTTAATATATATTAAACTCATCTGATTTGTGGTTTGGAACGAGAGTAAATAATCTCCAAAACCTTAGAGATTTCATAATTGTCGCGAAATATTTCGCTAATGAAGTTATGAATCAATACATTCATCGTTACACTTAATTTATTATGAAATGGAGTTTATTGTGTTGAAGCAGTGATTAACAATTGTTAAGTCATTAACGAAGGGTGTACATCATAGCATATTAGATATGAAACAACCAAGTAGTACATACTAGTTTAGATTCACATGTAATTGCTTAGTATGACAAGATTTATTATTGTTCCAAATCATATATATATATAAGGTATTCATATATAATTCTTCACGAAGAATGAGTCAATACATCTTAACTCATTATTACTAATATTCCTTGGTATCTATGGGCATATGATGTTGATATTTGAGTTACTGAGTGGGATGCGAATGTTGTTGTTGATGAAGCTGATGCTGTTGGTGGTGATGTTGATGGTATTGGTGGTACTGGTTATGCTGCTGGTGCTGCTGCTGGTGTTCGTAGGTTTCGCACCATATTCTCCAGAGCCACTACTCGAGCGCGAAGCTCGTTGACTTCTTCTACTATTCCAGGATGATTGGCGATTGGAACACGGGGGTGAATAAGATCTAGAATCTTCGATATTATATATTCATGACGGGATACCCTGGAAAGAAAAAAGAAAATGGTGTTTCGGACTGGTTCGCCAGTAAGTGCTTCAGGTTCTTCGCCAAGAGGTGAATTCGGTTGGTGGAAGGGATCACCTTCTTCTTGCCTCCATTGATTGAGTCGGCTACGAACCCATCCCCAATTCATCCAGAATAGATGATGGCTGATTGGTTTGTTTATTCTGGTTACGCTGCCATTGGAGCTCGAGGAGTTCGAGAAATTCATATTATGTGTTTGGAATAGGGTTTGATATGAAATGGGTATTGAATATTGAATGATATATTCGTCTCCTTGAATACGTATTTATAGCAAAAAGATTTCCGTAATTTACGGAGGAAATTTAGGAAAAGTGGTAGACAAGGTCTATTGGGATAGATATGATAAGATATGATTTGTCTATACTCCAATAATGGCAGTATGACGTGTCAAGATTATAAAATGATAAGTATGTAATCTAATATTCTTTCGATTAAAGACTTTCGATTCGTATACTATGATAACTCAATGACATTTTTCGGTTCGCAAATCGATGCATAAAGGTATTAGGCATATAGGTACGTGATATAACAGGGAGTTATATACGTTTGAGTATGAATAGTAACAATTATAGGAGTTTCAAAAATCATGGATAATATTTCATGTAATACATATGTAATACACAAAACCATGATAGATGATATAGGAATGTCAAGAATTTCAGAAATCATGGTGTCGCATTTAATTGCGGTGGCGTAATTGGATAATACTTAGGAAAGTGAGCAGAGTTCTTAGGTTAGCTCTGCATTCTAAGATAAGTAAAGTTTCTAAAGTATAGTGTAGCATTTAACAGTTAAAGGCAACAAGTAAAGGCACTACGGTCAAGGAAAGTTGTAGTCCTACATTACTAAGGTACCTAATTGTATAAGGCACACATAAAATGCAATCCTGGTTCTCTACAACAACCTGCTCTGATACCAATCTGTCACACCCCCAAATAGGGCCTGGGGCATTTGTGACTAATTATATCAAATCACAATTGTATAAACGAGAACGACTCTACATGAGATGTTTTGTTGAGTTTTGCAGCGGAAGATAAATATGTTTTTAATTGATATGATATGTAATGAAGACTCCAAGCATAGCAAGCAATCATCATCAAAGCAGTAGATATACAGCGGAAGCAATATTTAAGTACCTGAGAATAAACATGCTTAAAAAGTCAACACGAGGTTGAGTGAGTTCATAGGTTTGTCATAAATAATGATTTCAGTAATAGTGTTAGATCATAAGATTTAGTTTGTAAAGTAGATCTCGCAAGATCCAAAAGTTATGCCAGTGCGTGATATTTAGACTAAACGTTGTTTGCCCCGTGACAAGTTGTTCTGTCCTTGTCGTTTAATTTCATTATCAAGTAATACAAAGACTTAGTCAAATGTATCGGGGACGTTACTCCCGATAAGCCTATCCCCAATAATTAAGAATGCCGCAGCAATTAAAAATATCACTATAGGGACTTAGTCGGACATAGCCGGGTATAGCATAGTTTAATAGTTGGTACTGATATTTAGACTAGACTTTCAAGTTTACCCCGTACAAGTTATCGTTTATACTTGTCGATTGGGGACTTGCTGGTCATAGCCTAACATATCACAGTTTAATAGTTGGTACTGATATTTAGACTAGACTTTTAAGTTTGCCCCGTACAAGTTATCGTTTATACTTGTCGGTTGGGGACTTGCTGGTCATAGCCCAACATATCACAGTTTAATATTTGATACGTGTAAAACAGTTATAAAAGTTGCGCATGTATTCTCAGCCCAAAAATATATAAAAAGGGAGCAGATGAACTCACATTAAATAGCAGTTGAAGTATTCCACGCAAGAAGGAAAGTAAAGCAAGTAAGTGATCTGGATATCAACCTTGAGGTATAACGTTTGATTAGTTAATGTCTAACTTGACATAAAGTATGTTTATTAATATAGCAACTATATTGACAGTGACGATTTTCGAGAAAAGTTCCTATTTCTCAAAAGTTTCTATTTTTGGAAACCTACTATTTATGAAAAACTTCCACTTATAGTAAGCTTCTAGTTTAAGAATGTTCGGGTTATAATTCTTAACAAAGATGTTGTACAATCTCGCCCAAACTTCGTCGCTAACATGCAAGTCACTCGAATGATCTATTGTTACTGAGCGGCCCAGGATCTCTTGACCAGAATCTAAGTCTTGGCATTCGAGATCTACAAGCGTCCCATAATGGTAACAAGGATCACCCTAGGCCACAAGTAGCGGTGATGTTTGTAGTCTTTGTACGCAATATTTAATTATAACCTTCAGGTTAGGTGCGTATATACATATATATTCATTAATTCGATTTTAATTATAACTCCTATATATTAATTCATAAAAATACTTTTATAATTTTTAGTAACATATATTACTAATTATAACATGTTATTTATTTTAATTTTAATTGTATATAATTTATAACATTATTTACATGTTTTGGTAAAAAAATAATAAATCGAAGTAAATAGTAAAAAGTAAAAAGTAAAAAGTAAAAAAGTAAAAAAAGAATACTTACTAGTAGTAATTCTTCAAAGAGAGAATGAGAGAAATTTTGGTGTGAGTTTGAATGAGAAATGAGGGGTATTTATACTTGAAAAAATTAGGTAAAAAGAATAAAATAATTAAAAGAAAAAGAAATATTTTAATTTTTAATGGGATTTTAAAATTCAAAAGTATTAAATGTTAGGTCATGGGATAATGCATAAACTAAAATAATAAAAGTAGTTTTCCATTATAATTTTTAATTAAAAAGTAATTTATTTATTTATCTTATTAAAAAAATCATTTATTTTAAGGATTTTTATATATATATTTTTTTAAAATAAACAAATTGATTTACTACTTTTTCAAGAATATTTGTCAATATTTTTTTTATTCATAATAACAATACTGATAATAAAGATATTAATTATTGATATCTTGTTTAAAAAGGATATTATTAATAATATTAATATTAATATATCAAATTAATGCGTAATTATTTACAAATAATTGTTCGTGAATCGTCGGAATTAGTCGAGGTTAAATGAAATCATATAAAGATTTTTGTTTAAATTTTGTCGGAAATTTACGGGTTGTCACAAAATATTAGAAACCACTGAAAAACAGATAAATAAAAGAAAACCCTCAACCAATGGACCAAAATTAATAATGGTCAATGGTGTTTCCACCGAGGAAGCAAAATATTGGGAAGACCACCAATTTTCTGATGAATCGGATTCCGATGAGGATTCCGATGATGTTATAGAAATTACCCCGACCCAATTTGAAAAGGCAAAAGAAAATAATAAGGGAAAAGACATCAAAATAGAGAAACCTAATTCCAACCCCGATGACCTCTATGTTAACATGAAATATCCCGATAGGAAATACCGTGAACACCCGTATTTCTTAAGTTTTAGCTATAACCCGGGAACATCTAAGCTACCAGGTTTTTCTAGACCATTTGTAAAAAGAACGGATCGTATTAGGGGAGCACCATATATCCCTAGGAAATTAGTGAAACAAACCAAGTCCGAAGAAGAAGAAACAAGTGAGTCAGAATAAAGAGTTGTAATCATGCGATGTAAGTGTGCTTGTGCTTTTATGATATATATAAAAATTGCTTGTATTGTTTGTTAAGTATCTTTTATGAATCTAACCCTCGTCTATTTTTACAGTATAAAAACACAAAATGGATGTTAAGGATAGACAACCAAAAATTTTAGAAGACCTACCCGGGGATATGATTGATGAAATCTTATCTAGAGTCGGTCAGAATTCGTCTGCACAATTATTTATGACAAAATTAGTTTGTAGAACATTTGAAGAACATTCCAGGCATGCCTTAGTTATAAAAGGCTTTCTTTTGAAAGATGGGGTATATCACATTGGGGAGACCTTAAGTTACGCCGTGTTTTCTTTAAAGCGTTAAATGCGGGGAACCCAAGTGCAATTTTACGCTACGGGTTAAGAACCTATTTTGACTCAACATATCCCAACATAGGACTTCGTGCTTTAGAAAGAGCTTCTAACATGCAACATAAAGAAGCGTGTTATGCTTACGGGTTAGTGATGTTCGATTCTCACCAAAGTGAGAAAAAGGACATCGGATTACAACTTTTAAATAAAACCCTCCCACAAGTGACGGATTCGGTAGTTGGGGTGAGAAACAAGGTTTTTAGATTGTTACGGGGCTGTTGGGCATTACGAAACCCTCATCCTTTTGACGAAGTTACAACATGCAGCCTAGCCAACGGTCACAATGGTTATCTTCCACATAACCAAGGATGGGAAATAATATTAGTACAACCAGAATGAATGACTTGTTTCTGGACCTATGAATTACGTATCTTTATTGCTTTAGCGGAATGACTTGCGTTAAACTAGAATTTTCTTCGCAATTACCTTGTATCAATGTTATTGTGTGCTATATTTCATGCTATATGTAAAATAGCGGTATTGTAATTTTGTAAAATATTGTATAAAAGTTTGAACGTAAAATATTATTGTAATCAGTTTCTCATATAGAATTGTAGTAGTTGAATTGTATTTTAGCTATTAAGTATGAACTTAACGGGTAGGTACTACCCGAATTAAAACTTATAAAACGGTAATATGAAGAAAAAGCTTTTATAAATAAGTTCATATTATGCTACGAAATAATATTGACTACTCTTAATATTCTATATGATTAACTCATTTCTTTTGGCTATTTTTGAAGGAAATGGCACCGACTACTCGACACACCACGAATATGAGTGAAGAAGAATTTCGTACCTTTCTTGCTGCAAACATAGCTGCAGTGTAGGTCGTAATGCAAAATAACAACAATAACTCTGGTTCTAGCAGTGGAACTAATTCCACAAGAAATCGTGTAGGATGCTCCTACAAAGAATTCACTGCCTGTAAACCTCTAGAATTCGATGGAACCGAAGGACCAATTGGATTGAAATGGTGGACCTAGAAGGTCGAATCGGTGTTTTCCATAAGTAAGTGCACTGAAGAAGACAAAGTAAAGTACGCTACGCATACCTTCACAGGTACTGCGTTAACATGGTGGAACACCTATCTCGAGCAGGTGGGACAAGATGCTGCTTACGCACTACCATGGTCAACATTCAAATACTTAATGAACGAGCAGTACCATCCTAGAAACGAGGTCAATAAGCTCAAGGTAGAGCTTAGAGGGTTACAAACATAAGGGTTTGATATTACCACGTACGAACGACGATTCACAGAATTGTGCCTATTGTGTCCGGGAGCGTTCGAAGATGAAGAAGAGAAGATCGACGCATTTGTAAAAGGGTTACCAGAAAGAATTCAAGAAGATGTGAGTTCACACGAGCCCGCCTCCATACAAAAGGCAAGTCGAATGGCTCATAAACTCATAAATCAAATTGAGGGAAGAATTAAAGAGCATGCGGCCGAAGAAGCCAACACGAAACAAGTCAAGAGGAAGTGGGAAGAAAACCGTGACAAAAGTCACCAACACAACAACAGTAACTATCGCTTCAACAATCAACACAACAATCACAACTACAATCGCACCAATTTTCGCAACAATAAACGCAACAACAATAATCCCAACAACAACAACCACTGCAACCACTGTCCCAACAATAATAACAATCACAACAACAACCATCTCAATAACAATAATGGCAACAAAAACCAGAAAATTCCGTGCAAAAGGTGTGAAGGGTACCATCCGGATATTTATTGTTAGGTAACATGTATCAAGTGTAATAGAATGGGGCATAGTGCGGCAAAGTGTGAAGTTTAAGGACCAGGGAATAAAGGAACAGAAAATGCCAACATTATTTGTTTCGGATGCGGAAAGAAGGGCCACTACAAAACTAGGTGCCCAAATCAGGAAAATAAAAATGGTCAAGGACGAGGAAGAGTCTTTAACATTAATGTGATAGAAGCGCAAGAAGACCCGGAGCTTGTTACGGGTACGTTTCTTATTGACGATAAACCTGCTTATGTTTTATTTGATTCGGGTGCTGATAGAAGCTATATGAGTAGAGATTTTTGTGCCAAATTAAGTTGTCCATTAACGCCTTTGGATAATAAGTTTTTACTCGAATTAGCAAAATGTAAGTTTATTACAGCGGATAAAATATGTCAAAACTGAGAAATTAAACTGGTTGGCGAAACATTTAAGATTAATTTGATACCAGTAGAGTTAGGAAGTTTTGATGTGATAATTGGCATGGACTGGTTGAAAAAGGAGAGAGCAGAGGTTGTATGTTACAAAAATGTGATTCGCATTGTACGCGAAAAAGGAAAACCTTTAATGGTGTACGGAGAAAAGAGCAACGCGAAGTTAAATCTTATTAGTAGTTTGAAGGCGCAAAAACTAATGAGAAAAGGTTGCTATATCATTCTAGCATACATCGAAGAAGTCAAACCCGAAGAAAAGAACATCAGTGATGTTCCCGTTGCAAAAGAATTTCCTGATGTATTTCCGAAAGAATTACCTGGACTACCTCCACATCGATTCGTTGAATTCCAAATGGATCTTGTACCCGGGGCTGCACCGATAGCTCGTGCGCCATACAGACTCGAACCCAGCGAAATGAAGGAACTCCAGAGCTAATTATAAGAACTTTTAGAGCGTGGTTTCATTCGAACAAGCACATCACCGTGGGGAGCTCCTGTTTTGTTTGTCAAAAAGAAGGATGGTACATTCAGGTTGTGTATCGACTATAGAGAGTTGAACAAACTTACCATCAAAAACCGTTATCCACTACCGAGAATCGACGACTTATTTGATCAACTACAAGGCTCGTCAGTTTATTCAAAGATCGATTTACGTTCCGGGTATCATCAAATGCAGGTGAAGGAAGATGATATTCCAAACACTGCTTTTAGGACGCGTTACGGTCATTATGAGTTTATGGTTATGCTGTTTGGATTGACTAACGAACCAGCTGTGTTCATGGATCTCATGAACCGAGTATGTGGGCCATATCTTGACAAGTTTGTTATTGTTTTCATCGATGACATCCTTATCTACTCAAAGAATGAGCAAGAGCACAAAGAACATTTAAGAAAAGTGCTAGAATTGTTGAGGAATGAGAAACTGTATGCTAAATTTTCAAAGTGTGCATTTTGGTTGAAAGAAGTTCAATTCCTCGGTCACATAGTGAGCAAAGAAGGTATTCAAGTTAATCCGGCAAAGATTGAAACCGTTGAGAAATGGGAAACCCCGAAAACTCCGACGCAGATACGCCAATTTTTAGGATTGGCTGGTTACTACAGAAGGTTCATCCAAGATTTTTCCAAAATAGCAAAACCCTTGACTGCATTAACGCATAAAGGGAAGAAATTTGAATGGAAGGATGAGCAGGAGAAAGTGTTTCAATTGTTGAAGAAAAAGTTAACTACGGCACCTATATTGTCATTGCCTGAAGGGAATGATGATTTTGTGATATATTGTGACGCCTCAAAACAAGGCCTTGGTTGTGTATTAATGCAACGAACGAAAGTAATTGCTTATGCGTCCAGACAATTGAAGATTCCTGAGCAGAATTATATGACACATGATTTGGAATTAGGCACGGTTGTTTTTGCATTAAAGACTTGGAGACATTACTTATATGGGGTCAGAAGTATCATATATACCGACCACAAAAGTCTCTAACATATATTTGATTAGAAACAGCTGAACATGAGGCAACGTAGGTGGATTGAACTATTGAACGATTTTGACTTTGAGATTCGATACCACCCGGGGAAGGCGAATGTGGTAGCCAATGCTTTGAGTAGGAAGGATAGAGAACATATGCGGGTAAAAGCTATGAATATAATTATTCGTACTAACCTTACTACTCAAATAAAAGAGGCACAGCAGAGAGTTTTAAAAGAAGAAAAATTGAAGAATGAAATACCCAAAGGATCGGAGAAACATCTTAATATTCGGGAAGATGGAACCCGATATAGGGCTGAAAGAATTTGGGTACCAAATTTTGGAGATGTGAGAGAAATGGTACTTAAGGAAGCACATAAGACCAGATATTCAATACATCTCGGAGCGGGGAAGATGTACAAAGATCTCAAGAAACACTTTTAGTGGCTAGGTATGAAAGCCGATATTGCTAAATACATAGGAGAATGTTTGACGAGTTCTAAGGTCAAAGCTGAACATCAGAAACCATCAGGTCTACTTCAACAACCTGAAATCCCGAAATGGAAATGGGAAAACATTACCATGGATTTCATTACTAAATTGCCAAGGACTGCAAGTGGTTATGATACTATTTGGGTAATAGTTGATCGTCTCACTAAGTCAGCACACTTTCTTCCAATGAGAGAAGATGATAAAATGGAGAAGTTAGCATGACTATACTTGAAGGAAGTTATCTCCAGACATGGAATACCAATCTCTATTATCTCTGATAGGGATGGCAGATTTGTCTCAAGGTTTTGGCAAACGTTACAACAAGCATTGGGGACTCGTCTAGACATGAGTACTGCCTATCATCTACAAACTGATGGGCAAAGTGAAAGGACGATACAGACCCTTAAAGACATTCTACGAGCATGTGTTATTGATTTTGGAAACAGTTGGGATCGACATCTACCGTTTGCAGAATTTTCCTACAACAACAGTTACCACTCGAGTATTGAGATGACACTGTTTGAGGCACTTTATGGCAGAAAGTGCAGGTCTCCGATTTGTTGGAGTGAAGTGGGAGATACACAAATTACTGGTACAGAAATTATCCAAGAAACTACTGAGAAAATCATTCAAATTCAACAACGGTTGAAAACAGCCCAAAGTCGATAAAAGAGCTACGCGGACAGTAAAAGAAAATATATAGAATTTGAAATTGGTGATATGGTCATGCTTAAGGTATCACCTTGGAAAGGTGTTGTTCGATTTGGTAAACGGGGGAAACTGAATCCAAGGTACATTGGACCATTCAAAATTATAGATCGTGTCAGACCAGTAGCTTACCGACTTGAATTACCTCAACAACTCGCCGGTGTACATGATACTTTTCACGTATCGAATATGAAGAAATTCTTAGCCAAAGAAAATCTCACTATTCCTTTAGACGAAATTCAAATCAATGAAAAACTTCAATTCATTGAAGAACCAGTCGAAATAATGGATCGTGAGGTTAAAGGACTTAAGCAAAACAAAATACCAATCGCTAAGGTTCGATGGAATGCTCGTAGAGGACCTGAGTTCACCTGGAAATGAGAAGATCAGATGAAGAAGAAATACCCGCACTTATTTCCAGAAGATGTGTCAACACCTCTAACTGCTTAAAATTTCGGGACGAAATTTATTTAACGGGTAGGTACTGTAGTGACCCGAACTTTTCCATGATTATATATTATATGAGATTAATATTTACATGAATAAATGTTTCCAACATGTTAAGCAATCAAACTTGTTAAGAGTTGATTAATTGAAATTAGTTTATGTAGACAATTGACCACCCCGTTTGCCTGATGATTCACGAACGTCATAACTTGTGATAATTATATAATCATTTTATTTATTTATGATGTAAATTTTTATTTTATTTTATATATATATATATATATATATATATATATATATATATATATATATATATATATATATAAAAGAAGAAATACAATTAAATCAAAGATGTACAACTAAAACACTATTTGTTACAGTAAAACACTATTTGCTATAGTAAAACAATATTTGCTACAGTAAACTACTATTTGCTACAGTAAAACACTATTCGCTACAGTAAAATACTATTTGCTACAGTAACTACTATTTGCTACAGTAAAAACTATTTACTCGTATTCAATCCGTATTCGTTCTCGTACAATACACAACTTCTAAATGTATATACTATTGGTATATACACTTCAATGATCAGCTCTTAGCAGCCTTAATGAGTCACCTAAACATGTGGGGACCATTATTTGGCAACTAGCATGAAATATCTAACAAAAATACAAACTAATGGAACCTTATATTCAAGGGTAGGATCACGTTTTTCTTTACCAACCATAAACACATTTTCATTCCAACTTTTATGCATCAGATTACTCTATCTCAATTCCTCTCTTATTGTTCAAAGTGTTCTTCATCATTTTCTTCATAATCTAGCTCAATCTAGTTAACCTTGATCAACATACAAAACAACTACTCAAGAACACTTCATAAACACTTTAAAGTTTACAAGTTTACTTCCAAGCTTTCTAATCCATTCCAAGTAATTATCTAAGATCAAGAAACCTCTATTAATTATAGTAGGTTATCATTCTAATTCAAGGTATAATTCATATTCAAACTTTAATTCAATTTTTATAACTATAACAATCTTAATTCGAGTAGAAATCTTACTTGAACTTGTTTTCGTGTCATGATTCTACTTCAAGAACTTTCAAGCCATCCAAGATCCTTTGAAGCTAGATCATTTCTTGTCACTTCCAGTAGGTTTACCTACTAAACTTGAGGTAGTAATGATGTTCATAACATCATTCGATTCATATATATATATATATATATATATATATATATATATATATATATATATATATATATATATATATATATATATATATATATATATATATATATATATATATATATATATATATAACTATCTTATTCGAAGATTATAACTTGTAATCACTAGAACATAGTTTAGTTAATTCTAAACTTGTTCGCAAACAAAGTTAATCCTTCTAAATTGACTTTTAAAATTAACTAAACACATGTTCTATATCTATATGATATGCTAACTTAATGATTTAAAACCTGGAAACACGAATAACACCGTAAAACCGGACATACGCCGTCGTAGTGAAACCAGGGGCTGTTTTGGGTTAGATAATTAAAAACTATGATAAACTTTGATTTACAAGTTGTTCTTCTGGGAAAATGATTTTTCTTATGAACATGAAACTATATCCAAAAATCATGGTTAAACTCAAAGTGGAAGTATGTTTTTCAAAATGGTCATCAAGACGTCGTTCTTTCGACTGAAATGACTATCTCTTACAAAAATTGACTTGTAACTTATATTTCTGACTATAAACTTATACGTTTTCTGTTTAGATTCATAAATTTCAGTTCAATATGAAACCATAGCAACTTGAATCACTCAAAACGGATTTAAAACGAAGAAGTTATGGGTAAAACAAAATTGGATATTTTTACTTGTTGTAGCTACGTGATATTTGTAACAAATCTATACAAAGCATAACTTAACTAACTTATATTGTATTATACATGTATTCTAACATATATTGTATTATACGTATACAATGTTTTGACATATCATATCGACCCATCTATATATATTATTTGGGAACAACCATAGACACTCTATATGCATTAATGTTTGAGTTAGCTATACAGGGTTGAGGTTGATTCCAAAATAATATATATACTTTGAGTTGTGATCTAGCCTAAGACTTGTATACACTGGGTTGTGGATTGATTCGAGATAATATATATTAATTTAATTCTGTACATCTGACTGTGGACAACTAGTTGTAGATTACTAACGTTGGACTGCGAACTTAACAAACTTAAATTGTTAAAACGTAATAAAACATATTGTGAATATATTTCGATCATACTTTGATATATATGTATATATTTGTTATAGGTTCGTGAATCGATCAGTGGCCAAGTCTAATTCTCAACGAATTAAGAATCTGTGAAAGTGAGTTATAGTCTCACTTTTAAAATCTAATATTTTGAGATGAGAATACATGTAGTTTTATAAATGTTTTACAAAATAAACACAAGTATGCGAAACTACATTCTATGGTTGAATTATTATTACCGAATATCACCCTTTTTAGTCTGGTAATCTAAGAATTAGGGAACAGAAACCCTAATTGACGAGAATCCTAAAGATAGATCTATTGGGCCTAACAAACCCCATCCGGGTTACGGATGCTTTAGTACTTCGATTTTATCATGTCCGATGAGAGTCCCGGAATGATGGGGATATTCTAGACGCGTTCTTTTAATGTCGGTTACCAGGTGTTCTCCATATGAATGATTTTTTATCTCTATGCAGTTTATGTGAAATGCCTGATATGAGATGGATGTTTATGAAAAATGAAATCTTGTGGTCTATTATTACAATTTGATATATATATATATATATATATATATATATATAGGTTAAACCTATAACTCACCAACATTTTTGTTGACGTTTTTAAGCATGTTTATCCTCAGGTGATTATTAAGAGCTTCCGCTGTTGCATGCTAATTAAGGACAATAATTAGAGTCAGCATGCTTATAATATATTGTTTAAAAACTGCATTCGGAGATTTAAATCGATATGTAATATTATTGTAAACCATTATGTAATGGTCGTGTAAAAAATGTTATCTTTTAGATTATCATTACTGGATAATCTACGTTATGATTTTAAAACCTTTAACGATAAAATAAAGGTTATGGTTTGTTTTAAAAACGAATGTAATCTTTGAAAAACGTCTCTTATAGAGGCCAATACCTCGCAAGAAAATCAATTAATATGAAATGTTTATAATCGATATGAACGGGACATTTCAGGTGTGACGACCCGGAAATTTCCGACCAAATTAAAACTTAATCTTTATATGTTCCAACACAATAAGCAAAGTCTGTAATGTTGAGTCTCGAAATGTTTGAACTATTTATATAGATTCATTTAACCTGTGACTATTTCCGACGATTCACGAACAATTGTGTATAAATAAATATGTAAATATATATACATGTATAAATATAAGAGTGCATATTAAGTTGTATTAATAAAATACAAAATAATCATTTGAATTGAAAATGTAAAATAATGTACAAGATAATTAAGATTAAAATTTATTTATGATTTAAACGAATTCGTATTTTTATTTATTATCATTTTTATGATATTATTTAGTTATTTTATTAGAATTATTATTAATATTATTAGGGTATTTACTATTAATATTTATTAAAAATAAAAATAGGGAATCCCATTATGTTAGAAGTAACTATCAATTTTTTTTCTTTTTCTTCACATGAAAATAATTTACGTACTTCATGTCTCCAGTTTGTTACAAGTCTACTTCACAAATCAATTGGAAATCAATTTAACGGTTAAATCATGTACCTAATCACTCTATATAAGTTACAAACTGCAATTTGAGTTGAAAACAAAGAAAACCTAGAAAATAAGCTCGACACTCTGTACATTCATCTTTTTCACCATATTTTGATTTAGAACAAATTTTCAAAATGTAATAATGCAGTCATGTTAGGAATCGTCTATCTAAACTATCTGTAAGTTTTCAATCCTCAATTCTTTCTATTAATTTCTAATTTGAGAGTCAAAGTTTTGGTTTTCAAAGTCAACTAAGTGTTCTTGAATCAAATTCGAGTTTGTTTTGATATCTCCAGTTAATTTGATGATCCATAAAGATTATAGGAATGATTTACAACACAATTCATGTTGTAATCATAACCTATAACACTCTTAATCTAAAAATCAATTTTTGAGTTCTTGAGTTCTTCACAGTGATATACACTAACGTGAATTCGAAACAAATTTCAAAAACTAAAAATGTAGAGTTGTTAGGAATCATTTACTTAAACTTCCTGCAAAATCTCAAGTTCCAATTCTTGATAACGAATTCGAATTTGCGAGTCAAAGTTAAATTGTCAAAAGTTAACTATTTTGTTCTTGGAGAAATTAGAGCTTGTTTTGATGTTTTAAGTTCAATTGACGATTTCAATAGTTTTTAGGAATGATTTGAAACATGTTTCATGTTGTAAAGATTGTCCAAAACGAACTCAAAATTGAAAACAATTTTTTTTTTCTTGGCTACAGGCAAGCAGTAGGATTTTTTTTTTCTCATTTTTTTTATATCATGAACACATTTTTATTTTTTGTTTCATGTTTGTTTAGAAGTCCTAAAACCATTTTGATGATTGACTATTAAGAATGAAGTTGTTTGATTGTGTAGATTTTGGTGAAGAAGATGAAGTGGGTTGAAACATGTAATAGATAAGTATTTGGGTTTGTATTATAAATCAGAAAAACTGAAATGGAGGAATGGTTAAGGGTGTTGATGAGTGAACGAGAGGTCTCGGGTTCGAGCCCGGCTTGGTGCAATTTTTTTAAAATTGACTCCCAAGGTAGTTTTATACTTTTAAAAATTATTATTATTATTAATATTATTATTATTATCCTTAGGTATTTCTACAATTATTAATTTTACAAAACAAAAGATATATATGTAAATATATTATTACATAAAATATACTAATATTACATAAAATTATGTTTCAACTAATATTATTGATATAACATTAATTAAATATCAAATAAGTATCGTAATATATTATAAGAATAATTAATACATAACAAATATATAAACTTAATTGATTTATACTATAATGTGTTAATACTTGATATAGGTTCGTGAATCCGAGGCCAACCCTGCATTGTTCAATGTCGTCATATGTATTTTTACTACAAAATACAGTATTGTGAGTTTCATTTACCTTTTTACCCTTTATATTTTTGGGCTGAGAATACATGCGCAACTTTTATAACTGTTTTACGAAATAGACACAAGTAATCGAAATTACGTTCTATGGTTGAATGATCGAAACTGAATATGCCCCTTTTTATTAAGTCTGGTAATCTAAGAATTAGGGAACAGACACCCTAATTGACGCGAACTCTAAAGATAGATCTATCGGGCCCAACAAGCCCCATCCAAAGTACCGGATGCTTTATTACTTTGAAATTTATATCATGTCCGAAGGAGGATCCCGGAATGATTGGGATATTCTTATATGCATATTGTGAATGTCGGTTACCAGGTGTTCAATCCATATGAATGATATTTTTGTCTCTATGCATGGGACGTATGATTATGAGAAATGGAAGTATGAAATCTTGTGGTCTATTAAAATTATGAAATGATTCTTTATGATAAACTAATGAACTCACCAACCTTTTGGTTGACACTTTAAAGCATGTTTATTCTTAGGTACGAAAGAAATCTTCCGCTGTGCATTTGCTCATATTAGAGATATTACTTGGAGTCATTCATGACATATTTCAAAAGATGTTGCATTCGAGTCGTTGAGTTCATCAAGATTATTATTAAGTCAATTATATTTGGATATATTATGAAATGCTTTACATGCCTGTCAACTGTCGATGTAACGAAAGTTTGTCTTTTAAAAACGAATGCAATGTTTGTAAAATTTATCATATAGAGGTCAATTACCTCGCGATGTAATCAACTGTTGTGAATCGTTTGTAATCGATATGGACTTTGTCCGGATGGATTAGGACGGGTCTCTACAGTTGGTATCAAAGCGGGGGTCTTAGCGAACTAGGTCTTGCATTAGCGTGCCTAACTGATAGTCGTTAGGATGCATTAGTGAGTCTGGACTTCGACCGTGTCTGCATGTCAAAAGTTTTGCTTATCATTTTTATCGGAAAACATCTGCTTATCATCCTTAGGAAATTACCTACTCATTATTCTTAGTCTAGACACATTTTACTGCATTGACTGCATGAATAGTGTATTGACAAAATTCATATCTTAGCGTATCTGACAATTCATATCTTAGTGTATCTGTTACTGTAGACCTTGCCTGATATCTCTCGTAAATTTCTCCTTAATTTAAGGGATCCTAGTACTATATATATCTATGCAAATTATGCATTGAGAATACCATCTAACTATCAATTGATGCCACTAAACTCTTCATACCAAAAATCTTTCCTGAGATCGTTTAAGATGGCCTCTACGAATCGACCAAGTTCCTCTGACTCCGAAGACAGCGTGATAGGAGCACACCAACCAATCAACTACCGTGATTACTGGAGAAAATGGGGATGGGTTCGTGACATACTTACCCTATGGAGAAAGGAAGAAGGTACTCCATATCATGAATCAAATCTACCACCTAACCTTGGAGTACTTGACCCGCTCACCGGCTAACCCGTTCGCAATACCGTTTATACCCTATTTGCAAGAATTTTTCGTCTTGAAACTACCATTAATGGAACTAGAGAAGATATCCGACCTCTACCTCACATTGATAAAC